>NC_009388.2:330229-382367 GCF_000002875.2 Leishmania infantum JPCM5
TGATGAGACACTAATGGATCGCTGACGCTGAGGGCACACGCCCAAATGCAAGATAAGACCGTTATTCTTTGCTCAACCTCTGATGCGCTCTCCGCGACTGGTGCTGCTGCCGTGCGACTCTGTAGGTGTGCGTGCGTGCGTATGTGTATGTGTGTGTGGGTGCTGACGGGCATTTGAGATGTGGCAGCCGACGGTGCATCCCGTGGAGGCTGCTGAGTAGTGCTGAGCCCACTGCTATGGGTGTTTCACTCATGACATATTACGTTAAGTATACAGATTTTGCTCTTCTATATGCCGATTTGCCGACCCTGCGACACCGTTGTAACGCTCTGCGGTGCGCGAGAGCCAACGGAGAGCAATCAAGAGCCGCCATCTTGCGATTTGCTAGCCGGCTATGCTGCGGAAGCGACCCGCCGCCACGCACAGGTCGTTACACGCTTGTCGTGCGCACCTTCGATGTGTAATAGCTTTGGGATCACCTGAGTCTCATACGTCTTTGGTGCTTTCTGTTTCTCTCACTCACGATCATCACCCTACCTTTCCATCGCCGACGCACCAACGCTGTAGTGTACACTTGCATCCATCCCGCCGCCGAAGCCGTTCAGTTAGCTCATCGCACCTCCCTCTCTAGCCCGCTTCAGCTTTTTCCAGTGCCACACCTCCGCAGCTACCGTTTCAGCAACCATGGAGACGGCGAAACTGAGCGTGGAGGCGAGCACAAGGTACCTGATGGCGCTCGGGTATCGTGTGTCTGCGCCGCTCAACGCCGACGGCTCGAGCACTGCCAACGTTGGAGAGACAGAGCACTCGCTGTGCAGGGGCTTCACCGGGGCCTACTCACTTGGCCTGCATGTCGGCGCGCTGTTCCTGATTCTCTTCGTGTCGCTCCTCGGCACTGCGATTCCGATTCTCGGCAAGTGCATCCCTTCTCTCGTGAGATACCCGTATGTGTTCTCCGTGGCGAAGTCCGCTGCAACGGGCGTGCTGCTGTCTGTGTCGACGATTCACCTGATCTTCGAGGGCGCCGAGGCTTTCTCGGAGGATTGCATCCCCGCCGTGCTGAAGAGTTACGGGCCGCTGTACTTCTTGCTTGCCCTGATTGCTGTGCTGCTGATGCAGGCGCTGGACATGCAGCTGGCGGACATCGCTGAGCGCTGGATGAAGGCCAAGCTGAAGAGAGAGGCAGAGGCGGCCAAGGCGGAAAGCAAGGGCGACGGCGAGTGCTGCGGGCTCTCCCCTGATGTGGACGCCGGCGTCACCTCGGGCCTAGCACCGGCGGATGGGCCTTTGACCGATGAACGTAAGAGCACGAGTTTGAAGAGCGGTGCACAGACGACGGTGCCCGTCGCTGCGTTGGATGATTGTGAGGTGCCGCTGGTGGCGCTGTCGCCGGAGCACCCGGTGCAACACCATCACTGCGATGAGCCCGCTGCTCACGGGCACCAACATCTGTCAGTGGCGCCACCACGGGACATGGGTTACCTCCGCTGCGTGATCTCCGCCGTGTGCATGGAGTTCGGTGTGACGCTGCACAGCGTGTTTGTGGGCCTGGATGTCGGGCTCAAGAAAGACAGTGAGCTGAAGCCGCTGCTTGTGGCGCTTGTGTTCCACCAGCTGTTCGAGGGCATGGCGGTTGGGTCGCGTCTCGTGGACGCCAAGTTTTCGGCCACCCTGGATGTTGTTCTTGCCCTTGTGTTCTCCCTCAGCGCGCCAGCTGGCATGGCAGCGGCCGCGATTGCCGTGTCCGTGTCGCCGTCTGCGATGTCCGGCAGCGGCTTCGCCACTGTTGTTGCTGTACTGGACACGCTGTGCGGCGGCATCCTGCTGTACCTCGCCTTCACGCTGCTGCTTGGTGACTTTGTGGCGGATGTGAAGCACTACTGCTGCGATGGGCAGGGGCACCGCACGGTGAAGAAGATCATGCTGTTTGTGTCTCTGTGGGTGGGTATGGGGCTGATGGCGCTTGTGGGCAACTGGCTGTAGGCGCCGCTGCCCGTCGGATCAGAGTATCGCTGTGTGCCTGCTGTTTTCTTCAGCCTCTCTTTACCCGTGCCGCTGGCAGCCTCATCACCTGCGCGGGAACGCTTACCGCCACGCGCCTGGCGGCCCTTCTCCGTGGTCCCTGCAGGGGCGGCAGCCGCAGCGTCAGCCGGCAGACGCTTCGTCTTCCGCACCACGCCGCTCTTGTGGAGGGTGTTGCGGTGCTTAAGCCAGTTCTTGGCGAAGCACTCCTGAGTGCAGAAGAAGCCGCAATCCGCTGTTGCCTCTGCTTGACACAGCGGGCACTGGAAGGCCGTTGTGGTCTGCGTGCTGCATCCCTGGCAGGCAACCTGCCGCGGTGCCGCTGTATCGGTCATGATGGTCGATGGGAATGGCTAGTGGGCGGTCGAAGTCGTCGAGGCGTAGAAAAGGGATGGGGAGAGGCCAGAGGTGGGATATGACTCGGGAGACGACGGCAAGGATGCATGAGCCCTGCATCGGACACAGCACCGCGCTCATGGCGGGTATGTGGAGGGAAGGCAGAGGCGGCGAACAGCGAAGGGCGTGGTGGTGGTGGCGAGGGCACACCGCATGCTCCACTGTCCTTTGGTCGCCAGGGCGCCGACTATATGTGGCTATGTTTCGTCATCATCCCTGTGCCGTCGTTGTTGTTGTTAAGGGGAATTCGGTGAGTGACTGGATGGTGGATGGCGTGACAGAGCTGTCGAGCAGAGAGGCATCGTGGGATGCGCGGCGTGGCATGCTTCCACGTTTCTCGATCTTAAAACAGAGTGCGCACCGACAGGGCGCCCACACACAGATGGACTGCGCAGAGAGAGAGAGGTGTGCGTGTGGTCGCGCGAGCCGTACATTCACAGACAGACAGAAAGGCGCGCGCCAGCGTGCATACATGCGTATGTCAGCGTCGGCGAGAGCGCGCGGAGAGCGTCTGACCCCTTCTCTGCTCTGTCTCTCTCTCTCTCCACGCGTGATGGCGGTACAGGGTCTCTAGAGGATGGAAAACGAGCGAAACGAAGAAGCCGGCCAACGCACAGGCGGGGCGGGGCGATGCGGCTGCGGAGGCACATACACACACACATGAAAGCAAGCACCACATGGTGAATGCCCCCCCCCCCCAGCGCAGCAAGAAGGGCGAAGCCGTCAGTGGCGCTGGCGCGCCCGCACGTGCGATGATGATGTAGAGCAAACGCGGCGAGCGGGCTCAGGCAATGCTGACGACACGCGTCGGTGCGGCAGCGCTGGAAGGCACGCGCCGATCTTGCCGGGGGATGTGGTCACCGCTGCTGCGGGTAGCGTTGCCACCACCACTGCTCCGCCCGCTGTGAAGCATGCCGTGTCTGGATGGGCCCCACAGGCTCGCTGGCGCTGGCGGAGCTGGTGTGTTGCGCCAACTGGAGGCAACGACGGAGGGCACAACAGCCGTCGATGGCGACGCTGGTGACGACAACGACGGCGGCGTGCGAGACAAAAGGTGGGAGCAGGGGGTGGGCACAGGAGGGACCCGGTAGCCGGCTGGGAGTACACGGCCTCCATCGCCGCCGTGATGCCCGCTAGCTGCTTCCGACGCACTCTGATGACACTGCTGACGTGGCGGCGGGTCTGGCGGGGACGCAGGAGACCAGGCAGGGGTCCGTAGTGCGCCATGGCACGGCTGCTGTTGCTGTTGGCGGCGTCGTGCCATCGCGCGATGACGTCCGGCGCGACTCACTGCTGCCGCCGTCCGCAGCGCGAAGGCGTCGTCGTCGTCGAAGTAGCAACCTTCAGACTCTGCCGATGCGTCTGTCAGCACCTCGTCCTCGCCCCACGTTGCCGCTGTAGTTGCGATGAGGGCGGATCCAGAGCTGGTGCTCGACCCCCTTCGCAATGATGCGACGCGTGTGCTGCTGCCACCGCGACCTACACGGGCTGTGGGCGACGGCGGCGCTCGACGCGCTTGCGACGGTGACGGTGCTCGCCATAGCTGCCGTAGCTCGTGCTGGATTTCACGCTCACGCACGGCGGTGCAGCGCGCGGAGATGAAAGCGGCGCTCGGCGTCGAGGGCGGCTGCACCAACGCGTCGGCCGAGGAGGGCACTGCTGGTGCGCAGCCACGGGGTGACCGATCTCTGTACTTGTAGAAGACGTCCACGTAGTTATACGGGATGAGGTGCTGGCGCCGCGCATGACGATCCTCGGCCAGCTGGCGCGACGACCCCTTCATCGGCCTCGCGGAAGCGGCGGGGGCAGGACAGGGGAGGTGCGTGTGCTGCGGTGCCCGCAGCAGCTCCGCCACAGTTGTTGGCAAGTGCACGACGCCGCCCGTTCGATCCGCCTGGGAGAAGGCGTCGGCTAGCGTTGCCGGTGCAGGACGTGTGCGTGGCGGCGTTGTTGTGACAACCACATGCACGCCGCCGTGTGCGTAACGCGGCGATGACATCCAAACGCCGGGGCCACACTCCAGTGGTAGTCGCGTGATGAGGAGCGGCGCTTGCGGTGCGCTGACGTGCTGCACTGTATGGTCCTCCGCATGTCCCCAGCGACGCCGAGAGCAACTGCTCTGATCCCGATTCACGTGGGTGGCGGCGCTGCCGTTCCTGATCGGGGTCGCAGATGATGTATGCAATGCACGCTGACCGCCACCATCGACGGCGGCGGCGCCGCTGCCTCTGACGCAGCGCACCAGCTGCTGTTCCTGCACATACTTGGTCCACACAGCTGTCGGGGCTGCGTACGCCTGCGGAGGGCGCGCACGAGTTGGACTTTGACTGAGGCGGGCGCCGGAGCTCATGGGCGACACGGTGACATCTGCCGCCGGCGACGTCCGCGTCGAGCGCATCTCCGTGATCACCTCGAGCACGAGTGGCGCCGTGGATGCCGAGGGCACGTGTGACGGCTCTAAGGCTGAGAGTGCGCGGCGGCGTTGGGCTGGGGACACTTCGCGCGCTGACGTCTGCAGCGTTGGCTTGTAGACGGACGCAGGTGCACCGGTACCGCTGCCATTGCACAAGCCAAGCGCCGCCTCCTCGCCGCTGATGTCTTCGCGGGAGTGCTCCCATGGAGCTCGGCGATCGGGGTGTGTCTCGAACGCGGCCCGGCGTGCTGGCCGACTGTGCCGCGTCCGCTGCGGGTCGTACGCGTACACATCCCCATCCGCGTACGGCCGGGACGAACTCGACGAGGACGTCGACGGCGAGGAGGCCGAGACGGCGGTAGCTACGGGTAGTGGCGAAGACGATTGAGACTCACGCTGCGGGGTGTACTTGCGCATTAGCGCAGCGTAGCCGCGGCGAGGGGAGTCGGTAAGGGAGCAGGGGATCGTGTGGCGATTGATGAAGGGCGGACCGCGAGTGGTTGAGGCGTGAAGCGAGTGCGACGTTGCACGTGGCTGGTGTGATGCATCGACCACATCGCCAACGCTGATCACCTTATACTGCTGCCGGCTTAGGGAAGGCCTCGACAGTGTGTTGCTGCTCTGTGCCGCACCGCCGTC
Source organism: Leishmania infantum JPCM5 (assembly GCF_000002875.2). NCBI lineage: Eukaryota > Euglenozoa > Kinetoplastea > Trypanosomatida > Trypanosomatidae > Leishmania > Leishmania infantum. The sequence goes on from NC_009388.2 coordinate 335,700, forward strand.
AAGGTTCCCAGCCGACACCGCGGCCGAGTTGTCCTGGTCTTGTGGCCACGCTGGTGCTGCGCTGCCTTTCTCGACGGTAACCTCAGTCTGGCGCGAAGCCTTGTGCTTCTCCCGCACCGCCGCCTCAGCGCAGCGCAGCGCGTGCAGCAGCACGCTCACCTCAGCCGGATTGACACGCTCGCGCTCCTGCACGAGCTGCTGCTCCTCTTCCGACGGCAGCACCGTCGTCGGCGACCTACGGCCATCAGACGTCGTGTTGCCGCTCGCGTTGGTGGCAACGCCCTGCTGCTTCACCTGTGGAGCGCTACCACCGCTGTCACCGACGGCCGCCTGCCCGCTGCTCGCTGTTGTGGTGGTGATGGCACTTGCCGTATTCGCTGTGGTGGTAACCGTCAGCGCCGTCATGTTGGTTACGTGCGGCGAAGGCGAAGAGGTCGACGTGTGCTGCTGTTGCGGGTGCGGTGGCTGCTGCTGCGATGAGGATGGATGACGCTTGCCTGCTTTGGACCGCATCGAGAGAGAGGAGGCGGAGTTCGAAGTTGGATCCCACTCAAAGAAGTCTGGTGCGCCGTCTGCCACCAGAGTCGCAAAACCATTCGCTGTCGCCGCCCCTGTAGTGGCTGCTGCCGTCGCCGACCTCATTGGCTTCTCTGCTGCGTCGAAAACCACAACATCGCTGCCAACGCTAAGGTCGTTCACCTCCTCCACGAGCTCCCAGTCGCTGCCGTCGTCGACGTCCTCTCCTGCCGGCGCGTCGATTTCCAAAGCCGCCGCAGGCCTTGCGCACTCGTGGCCCGCCGCTGCGCTGCTGCCGCTCTTGACGCTTGTCGCCGAAAGACGCACCTTCTCGTGCAAGCTCTGCGGTGTCGCGTCCTCCCGTTGCTGCTGCAGTTGACGTTGATGCTGACGCGCAGCATCTAGCACGACGGTACCACTCGCCGACTCTAGCAGCACCGTCATCTCGCGGATCGCCTCCACCCGAAGCTCCTCGCGTGCCTGCACCTCGTCGAACAAGACGTCATCGATGGCATCGCGTAGGGTCACGTTCATGGAGGCCTGCAGTAGCTCGCGCTGGCGCAGTCGCGCCGCCAGGCCACGCAGGTGCAGCTCTCGCAGCCGCTGCCGCCCCAGCTGCTCCGCCTTCTCGATCAACTCGCGCCGTTCATTGTCTTCCATCGTGCGACACAGCGCCAACTCGCGGCCAATGATCAGCATCTCCAATACGCCGGCTGCAGGCGAGTTCTCCAGCGAGCGCACCTGCTGACCTTCGAGCCGCTCCGTCGCCATCAGCCGCTGGCGCGCCAGCGCTTCTTGCGCCACGACGCCGTACGGATTCAGTGCATCTGCGCCACACCGGCACAACCGCAGGAGAATCGTGCGTGCGCTGGCCTCTGCGCCCTCGACAACTTCGCGTCGTAGCAGCTCGTCAGTAAACAGCGCTGCGCCGACGATGCCGAGCGACAGGCTGCCGGATAGTCCACGCATGCGTAGAAGTCGCTCCACCTCCTCGCGACTCGTCGGTGGCGGCGGCAGTGGAGGCACCCAGGCCCGCCGCGGCGCCGCCGCCCCGTCACTGGCGACGCTGCTGCTGGCGCCAGTACCGGTGCCTGTCCGGCTACCCGTTGCAGCCGCCGCCGCGACTGCCGACGGGTGGGCCGGCAACAGCGAGAGCATGCTGAAGTCAAAGGCCTTCTCCTGCAGTACCGCCTCTCTGTCTTGCAGCATATCGAGCATGACCGTCCTCCGGCCCTCCCGCTCGAGCTCCATCAGCTCGTGGAGGGGTGCGTCCGCGATAAGGCGGCGGTGCGCAAGCACGAGTGTTTCAACGACGTCCGCTGCGGGCGGACTTGGCGGAGGCGCTGCTGCTGACGACGATGCATGTTGCGGCACAAGCTGACCGTCTCTGCCCTCGAACCGGACTGGGCCGCGTGGCTGCCCTGCCCTGCACTTCTCCCATGCGCTGTCCTCCTCGTCGTTCATGACGTCCACATCCGCCAACAAGTCACGCGCGACAGGGCGGCGTTGGAAGGGGGAAGCCACTGACCACGACTGCTGCTGCTCACCGCCGCTCAGGTGGTGACGGTGGCCGCGCTGAATACGGTCACAGGGAGAGGGCTGCGGGGGCCAGCGCCACATGCTGGTTGTGTGAGCGGCCGAGGGCGGTGCGTCACGCGCTCGCAGCGCAGCATGGGCACCGTAGCCACCGTCGATCATCGCTGCCGGCACTGCAGGAAGGACTGTGCACTGCGTCGGTGGTGACACAAGCACGTGATCTGATGGGGAGGAGCGAGCCACCACACATGTCGCAGGCACCGTCCCGCCCGCTGCGCGCGGGATTGGCGTTCTGTGCTGCTTTTCCCGCACACCCTCCACGACTACCTCTTCGCCATCAGTGGCTGCATCAGCCAGCTGGTTCTGCGGTGCGTTTTCGAAGTCGTTCGCCGCAGAGAAGTCCTCACTTTCGTCTATCGGCTGCCGCGCGCGCGTCGCGTTCGCCACAACATCCGCAGCGGCGGCAGCAACGACGTCTTCTAAAGCGCCTGTGCGCGGCATCACAGAATCTACGTCGTCGTCGTCTGCACGGCCGCCGCGGGCAGCCGGAGACTCAGGGGCAGCCAGGGCCGAGGGAGCCTTCCCCACCTCGTCCTCCAGCATCTCCACTGGGGAGTGCGCGGCGGCAGCGGCGGTGACAGTGCGCTCGGCTGCTCCCTTCTCCACGCGGACCCTCGGACGGGAAGACGGCGAGAACGATGTCGGCGAGGATGCTGCGCGAGCGTCCGCTGTCACCACGGCCGGCGACGCGGTGAGCACCATCGCAATGTGCCCGACTCCATCCTCCCGACTGCCTTCGACAACCTCGTCGATTCCATCGCGGGCGGTGATGCACGTGTCGGCCACGGCGATGTCCTCACGCCTTGCATGTTGTTGCTGCTGCTGCACCAGTTCCGCCACTGCTGCTGTTGCCGTCGCGTCGTTGACATCATCGTCGCGGTGTTGCACAGCCGAGAGCTCACGTGGGAGGGAGCGGGCGACAGACGATCGACTCGCATCCACCGGCACAATCGCCGGGCGATCCTCATCGCTGCCCACCGACGACGGAGGCACCTCCGATGTCTCTGCTCCGGTAGGCTGCAGCACGTAAAGCTGCGCTTGCTGCTCCGCCTCTGCCGTCGCCGATGGCTGGCCTGGAACGTCCAACAGCCACGCCTCAGCCTCGCTCCCCGACAGGCTGCGCACGTCGCTGGAGCCTTCGCGGTTGTCACCGTTGCCGTTGCCGCCGGCCTCGTCATCCAAGTGTGCCCCCACGAGCTGCTCGCGGCCGGTGCTAAAGGGCGCAGCCGATGCTGGCGCTGCTGATGCAGAGGAGAGATAGGAGCCTCTTATCGGGCCGGACTGCGAGTGCGGGGTGGTATAGGCTGCGTGCTCTGCAAACTGCCACGGGGCAGGTACGGCCGGTTCGGTCTCCACCCAACACTCGGCACGCGCGGACGGTAGTGTGGTTGCGGTGGCGCTCGAGAAGTCGATGCCGCTCCTCTCCATCGACGACCGCACATGCGAGACAGACCGCGTCGACGATGCCGAGACCTCTTCCCTTACCGCCGTTGTGAAGAGGTGCACGGACAGCATCGCTTCCTCTTCGGCCGCTTCTGCAGCTTCGTGGCCCGCCCAGGATGGCATCACTGCCGAGGAGACCCCCTCTTGTGGTTGGTGGACCTCGGCAGGGCTGATGTGGGCGCTTGCGCCGCGGTGTGTAGTGCCCTCCGTCAGCTGCACGAGCAGCTTCCTCTCATCACCACTGACAGGCGCGGCTGGCATTGGGACGCTATGAGTGGCGTCATCGGCTGGCACGACCACGATGAAGGCGCGCTCCTCCGTGTTCCCCGAGACGGAGCGCTGACGCGAGGAGGAGAGGGTCGACAGGGTCGTTGGAATGAAAGTTGAGGCGCCCATCGCCAGCTGGCGCAGCTCCACCAATGGCGGCGAGGGCTGCAGTCCGATTTTGCTACCGTCGCGGCCTTGGTGTTGCTGCGGCTGAGGCTGGTAGGGGTCGCGCATGTCGTCATCGTCTTCATGGTGACGCTTCATGGCGCTCGTCTCCGCAGTTGCCGCAGGCGTGAGGGAGGCGGATGCTGAGGAGGCCGGGGTACGCACCCCGTCCGTCACTACCAGCTGTAGCGGCTCTGACCCCACCGATGCCCGCGCACTCTCCGCTGCGTAGGGCGACACCAATACCGCAGGGGACGCTAAAGGCAGTGGCGGAGCTCGGCATTCAGTGCCCCTCACCGGCGGTGTGGCGTCGGCGGCGGCGGCGCTGCTGCTACCGACGGGGGCGAGGGGAGGCGAAAAGGCATGCGCTAGGCTGCTTGCCGGGTGATGCCGTGGGGTCGCTGTCTCTGTGCCCTCGGTGCAGGGGACGGGTGCAACTCTGTCTTGGTGGCCCCTTTCAGTTGCCATGCTGCCGCTGGGGCTCACTGGAACCTTGACGTAGAGTCGCTGCGGGTGGCCACATGAGCGCACCTCTGTGTTGTACAGCTGCAGCTCATGTGGCGCGACGAGCTCTGCGATGCCGTGCGCCGCGTCCGGCGGCGGTGGCGGTAGTGAGTCATCCATCAGCCGACGAGCTCCTGACAGCGCTGGATGGTTGACGAGGCTGCTTGAGCGATGCAGCGGGAGTGGCGGCGGCAGCGAGGCGGATGCAGAAATGACAGCCGACGGCGAGCGTGACGCGGGTGGTGGCGGGGAGCGCAGGTGCAGCGGCTTGCACGCCGTTGCCGCCTCACTCTCTGCGCGGAAAGAGCGAGGCGAGTCGGCGTCCGGCGCCTTCGATGAGGGTGGCAAGTTCATGTCTGTTTTCGGCGTACGGGAAGCGGTGGTGGTGGTGTGTGTGGGGGGGGAGGGAGGGCTGCACGGGCGTCTGTATTCGTGTTGCTCGATCGCTCACAGCCACTGCAGCGTGGCGCGTGGCCCTGCAGCCCGGCCTGCAGCAATGGACGCCTTTAGGCAGGGGCAGAGGCACAGATGGCGGTGTGCCAGATGGAGGACGCGCAGAGAGATGGGGATGGCCACGCTAAATTCATAGCAACGGGGGCCAGCAGACACACACACACACACAGACACAGACACAGAGGCTGATGAGCCCGCTGCTGGTGGGTGGTGTTGGATGTGACACCGCGGTTGTGGCGGTAGTCGCTGACTTCGATTCTTTGTCATGCGCAGATGCGCGATACGGACTCAGAGGGGAAGGAGAGGCGGAGGAGGGGAGGGGGAAGGGGGGGAGCGGCAGTGAGTCGTTGTCGGGATCATCATGGCACTCGCGGTGACGGACCGCGGCACACGCGCGTAGGCACTTCGTCGTGTGCATACACATGTGCGTTCGCTTCATTGAGGTGGTGAGTGGAAGAGGCTCGATCCCTATGTGCGACCCTGCAAAGACCGACCGGCGGACGGACGCAGAGACATATGCCGCAGCAGACGCGCACATGCCCCCCTCCCCCGCTCTCTCCACGAGGAGGTCGGTGAGATGTGTCGCTATAAATGTCGGTGGCCAGGTCCTGGATGGTGTTACGTCGCAGCGACCAGCAAGGTGGGGTGGGGGTGGGCAGAGCTGGAGGCAGGAGTCATGCTCAGATGGCTGGGCCTGTGCACTGCTGTGCCGACGCGTGTCTCTACGACCGCATCGCACCACGCAGACGGTGCTGGTGGTGGTGATGGTGGGGGGGGGGGGCTGTAGCAGGGCCGAGCGGCGCTTGCGTTTTGCTCTGCGGCAAACAAAAACCGACGCGTGGAGGAGAGAAAGCCGAAGTGTGCCCTCACACTTCTGAATAGGCCCGGAAAGCGAGAGGGAAGGGGCGACTGTGGAGCGCGTGCTCAGATGCCGAGCGCTGCCGCGTCAGCTGCCTCGTACACGCGTCGCAGCATGTGGACAAGGCGACGATCCTGCAGGCTGCCAGGAACCACGAGCAGCTCCAGCCGACGAAGGAAGGCGAGAAGCCCCGCGAGACCGAGGAAACTCTTTTCGATGGCCTTTCCACCCGCGTCCACGGCGGCGACCTTCTCCCTGTAGCTCGCACTATCCCGGTTGCCTTCAACAGGTATGCGAAGCAGCTCGCATAGAATCTCCAGCACAGTGTGAGGTAGCGTGCGCTGCAGAATCGCCTGCGTGGCGGCGGCCGCGCCCTTGTGCTCAGACGCCACCGTCGACATTGCTGCGTCATTCTCACTGCGGTCGGCATCTCCACGAGTGTGTGAGTAAGGCAGCAACATGAGGTTCGCCAAGCACTCGCCCAGCACCTCCCGCAGCCGCGTCTGCGACGCCGGCTCGCCGTCGTGCTGCAGCGCCCGCCACCCGGTGCGGTGCACCCGCGCACCAAACAAGGTTGTTATGTGGTGTCGCCGCTGCCAGCTGCTCGGCATCAGCACGAGTGTGTCTTCTCCCTCGGTACACAGGGGGTCCCCTGACGACGACGACGCCGACGACCGCGGCACCACGCAGTCGAAGAGGTGCTGGAGGTACCCCAGCCATAGCCGCAGCAGCCCGCGTGGCTGACAGGCATAGCCGAAGACGCAGCTGTGCACCGTCGTCACGAGAGCGCGGAAGGCGGTGATGTCCTCCGAAGTGCAGAAGGTGACGGTGCGGCCAACGAACTCGCCCACCTCGTCCTCACGCGCCATGCGATGCTGCTCCTCCAGCGCAGCGCGGAGGCCGTGGAGGGCGCGGCCGCAGCTGCGGTAGGCACCGACCACCATCAGCAGCCCGCACGGCGCTGAGGCGAGAGAGGCGGAGGCGAGGCGGCCGTGGCGGGCGAGAGCCGCAGCGAAGCGCGCGTCCATGGCGTCCTCAGAAAGGCAGGGCAGTGCTGTTAACGTGGGGTTGTGCGCGTCAGCGGCAGCGAAGGCCGACGCCGCTTCGTCTCCGCGGTGCGCGAGGAGCGGGTTGTCTCGGCGGCACTGCGCGTCGATCTGCGCCGTCTCTCTGGCCAGGGCTGCTGCACCTCCGCCGCTCCGCGCAGCTAGGGAGCCCACCTCAGCGAGGCCAGAGAAGTCCCACGGCGAGGCCACGGCAGTCGCCGAGGATGCTGGCGGCGCTGACGTGCTCGCAAGCTCGGCAGCACCGAACCACGCCGCCATCTCCGTCACCGTCGCCGCCCCGTTAGCCGATAGCCGCCCTTGGTGCCGCGTGCAGTGACGCAGACACAGGGCTGTGTGCCGCTGCACCGTGACATAGACCTCTTCCAAGTTCCACGGGAGCGAGGCGAGGCCGCTGGCAAGGAGCAACAGAATATCCTCGGCGACAGCGGTGTCTGCCCACACCGGCGACGCCTCTGTCGCTATGTATGGTAGAGAGCGGTCTGCGCTACCCCGCTCGACTTCACCGTCGTGCTGCCTACTCCCTAAGAGAGTCATGAGCGGCAGGAGGTAAGACGCGAGCAGCGCCTCATCCTCGCGCGCCACGCGACCTCGCCGCTCCAGCTGCAGCAGCACACCATGCGTCAGCAGCATCCACAAGCGCGTGTCACGACGCAGGAGGCACACAAGCGGCTGCTGGGGGGGCGGTGGCGTCGTCTTTGTGGCTGAGCGGGAAGCTGCGGCTCGGGACGGAGAGGAACCGGCGGAGCTTCCGTCTGGCGGGCCCATCAGGAGATGGTAGAGCCGCCGCACAGAGAGGGTGAAGAGTCGCTGCCGTTCGGGGCGGAGAATAAAGAAACAGCTCTGGTCGTACACGGCGTAGAAGTCTGCGGCGATGTCACACAACGCCGCCGTCCATGTGTCGTTGCTAGCACTGCTGCTGCTCGCCGCAAACTCCCCCGCAGGGCTGTGCACGAGGGCGGCAAGAAAACGTGCCGTAGCAGCGCCATCATCCGCGTCGTTTCTGCCACGGACGTCGTCGCTGGCACCCCCGCTGCCGTCACACGTTTTCGACACTGGCGCGGTCGCGGTGATCGGTGCTGCAGTGCTGCTTGACAGCGGCAGCAGCGACGGAGAAGTGGCGCGGCGCCGCCCATGCGTCAACGCCTGTTCCATGCAGTGGAAGGCATCCGTCATTACAGCGGACAGATGCCGCCCACGACGCTGCCAGTGGCGATGGAACTGCGCGGAAAACGACCCGGCTGCCACCTCGGCTGAGCCGCTCGCTCCAAGGGTGTCGCCGGCCTGCTCTGTGCCAGTGGTGCTCATCCACGACGCCTCCTCAGGTACCTGCACTCGCAGCAGCGTCGGGTACAGCTGCCACAGGTACACACCGGCCTGGGTGTGCAGCCCTGACTTTCTCTGATGCGGGCCCATGGCGGCGGCGGGTGCATGTTCTAGAGATGCAGCCAAGCACTGAGAAAATGCATCCTGCAGCGCGACCACGTTGTGCGCCACCGTCTGCAGAGCGGAGGGGACCGTGAAGGTGGAGCTGTGCAGGCCGCCGCTGCGGAGGGCGAGAGCAGCCTCTCCGTACACACGTAGCGTGTCGCGCAGCTCTGCAGTGAAGGCACGAACGGTGCCCTCCAGGAGCCGTCTGTACAAGAGTTCAGTGGCGCATGCTCCGACCGGCGCGTGTTCGTCGGCGCGCTTTTCGCTCAGTGCTGCCATCAGCGTCGTCTCTACCGAGGCGAGCAGCGTGGAGCACCACAGCCAGTGCGTCTCGGATAGCGCGTGCTGCTTCACGTCTGCCGCGAGCCGCAGTCGACGCCAGTGCGCCTGCTGCGCCGCCGCCAGCCGACGCACGCCCGCCTTCTCCAGGTCTTCCTCTTCCAAAGCACGCGCCAGCACTTCGCTTGTGTAGAGGTCCGCGCCGTAGTAGCCGTGGAGGACGTACCAGCACCGCCACACCAGGTGCGCCTGCCGTTGCGCCGCCGAGCTCACAGCAGCACGCAGGGCCGCGAATGACTCCACAGCGGTGATGCGCGGGACGCCACTGCGCGGCGCGCTGCGTCGCGGTGGCGGCTCAACTCGGATGCGCTTCTCAGCAGGCGCCTTCTCCTCTGCATTATCCTCTGCCATCACACTACTGCTGCTGCTGCTGTCGCAGTCGGCGCGCGTCTCGTGACCCCCGCAGCGGTATACCACCTGAGCTGCGCGCTGAACGTCTGCCTCCGTCAGCGAACTCGCCCACTCTGCCCATGCAGCTCTCGCGCGGCCGAGCAGTCGTATGATGAGGCAGGCGAGGATGGCGTAGCCGCCTTGGCCGAGCACCATGAAGGACTGCGCTGCCTTGGCAAGGGCGCCAGTGAAATACAGCATCTCCCCGGTGTGCTGCCGCTGCTGATCGCGCATCGCCGCCTGGCGTCCGTTTAGTGCCTTCAGCGTCGCTGACGCGTCAGATGGCGGCGCTGCTGCTGCGGCAGCCACCAGCTGGACGAGGTCGTCCGACCACGACTGCTCCTTACGCAGTGCCTCGCGCACGCTGGCTTTGCCAAGAGCACCGAGCAGCTCGTGCATGGTGACGGAGCCGTCACGCTCAAGGACCGTCGTGGCGGACCGCGACGACGAGGATGACGGTATTGGTGCCGTCGTGGTTGTTGCCGCGGCGCCTACAGCAGGAGGGGCAGCAGCGCGCTGCTGTGTCCACTGCGTGTACATAGGGACAAGCAGGTAGCGCAGCCACAGCAGCGGGGCATCCTGCACGAGGTGCTCGGCGAGGGTCGTGACAGGCGCCTCTCCAGTTGACGCCAGTTGCAGCTGTGGTGGAGGGTAGTCGTGGTGGAGCGGCAGGCGGAGCTGCAGCGCCTCGAGCGCCTGCTGCATCATGAACGTCCAGCTCGGTGACGGCACCGGCACCGGCGCGTTGCTACTACTCACAACAGCACTCGCCGCCGCTTCTACCCTCTCTGCTTCACTGTGGCGACTCGGCGGTGGGTGGGGCAGATGGGCGCCCTGGCCGCTCAGCTGAGGCTCGACGAAACTCTCACCGTGCGTCCCCTCGATTTCTTCGCGCCCGAGTGCCGTCGCGGCCGCTGTCTCGACGTTGGCGACGCCTGTCGCGCTACTGCCACCGGGCTCGACCGCCACCGCCGCTTCATCAGTGCTTCCATCCTCTTCGTCGTCTTCGACGTCGCCCAAGCGCACCCACTGCTGCACCATCCACGACGGGTAGTCGCCGCCCCAGAGCATCGCCGTTGTCTCTGTAATGAATCGCGCGTGTGGCCCTTCGTGCAGCGTGTCCGCAACTGCCACAGGCGACGTCGATGCCGACGACGGTGCACATGACGATAATGCTGCTGCAGTGGCCATCGACACGGATGACTCGATGGCGGCCCATAGCAGCGGCAGCTCCGAAAGCTCCGCGTCTTCCACGGCTGCGTGTGATCCAGTGGTGGCGACACGCTGGAGGCGGGACAGAAGGCTCGTCGCTGCTGCCGTTGCCGTGGCAGCAGGGTCGCCTGCCGCGCCGGGCTCAGCGCTGGAGGAGGGCAGAGGGCGCTCGCGTGGTGGCGAGGAGGAGACGTGTGATCGGCTGCTCTTCATGACGGCACTCCACCCCTTCTTCACTGTGTCGGTGGGAGAGTGAGCACTGTGTTTCTTCGTGCTTCGGACACGCCTGCGGTCTCTCTCCTGGCCAGACGGCGTTAGATGAGCGCACACGTGCAACGATCGCTCGCAGCTGCGGATACGCTTGCAACCGGTGTGTATCGGGTGTTGGAAGAGACGGAGAAACGGAGAAGAGGGAGTCCATTCCGAATGAGTAGCATGAGTGCACCCCACGGTGGCGTGCGTGTGCGTGACGCATATTTTGCTGGCGGAGGCGGCTGACCGGAAAACTCACCGCCGCCGCCTTCAACCAGCTCTTTCTCTTTCGTCGCTATGCCCGCTGCCTCCCGCCTCACCAGACACGCGCGTGGCGGCCAGACAAGACGCCGCGCGGGCAGTGCGGCATCGAGCGCCAAGGGGACAACGGGGGGGGGAGGGTGCCGAGGAGAGGTGATGGTATGAGAAGGGGGCGGCGCAGAGGCGGACAGGGGCGGTCACCCATGCTCTGGATGAGCAGACGAGCCGCCACCTCCAGTCACGGTGTGCCGTGTCTTCTTGTGCGCGTATGCTTGTTCGCTGATGCGCGAGTTTCTATGACTGCGTAGAGTTGTCTCCAGGCGTGATCACATGCATCTGGAGCCTGTAATGCACATCTGTGTGTCGCCGGACTCTGAGGGGAGTCGGCGCTACGACAGCTGCAGCGCTAGACGCTACGCAGGCTCTCTTTCAACTGATCCACGTACTGCTGCAGTAGCTTTTCGCGGCCGTCGCCGACGAGCAGCGCCACGTATCGCAGGCACGTCTTCGCGTCTCCCATGAGGTGTACCTGCCGCAGCACGTCGGAGCGCTCCGCCACCTCGCGCGCCCAAGCCCGCTCGTCGGCCTCCGTGTTTCCGCCACGACGGGCGACAACTTGCATGCTGCGATCCGTCTGACCTTCGAGCTCAGCCTTGCTGAAGCCGTAGTAGACGACCACGTCCATCGGCACATATGTGTCCTGCAACATGCCGCTGTCCTGGATGATCTGCACGCACCGGCGCCGCTCCTGTAGGTACGTCGGTGGCAGCTCACGGCTCGACTCGGGCACGGGCATGCGTTTCTGCCGCTGCGCCTCAAGGAGGTCGACGATGGTCTGCAACGCGTCTTGCAGCGCATCTGTGTCGTCGTGGAGCTGCTGCACCCACCCCCTCACGCGCGCACGCTGAGCGTCGTCGATGTGCACCGGTCGCAAGGAAGGGCTTCTCGCACCCGCAGACGATGCCACCAACGGTGCAGCGGCGCCGCTCTCCGCCCCTCTGCCACCAACGCTGCTACTGCGTGCAGCGCTCGATGCGACTGCAGCGGCGGAGGTCGACCTCGACTGACTCGACGGCTTCGACGCGGACGCATTCCTGCGCGAAGGCATGCGCTGATAGCGCTGCCGCTGTCCTTTCTGCGTTTCACCACCGACACCGGGTGAGGGGCTTCTCTGGCTGCGGCTCCGTGGGTAGATAGCCGTCACATCCACCTCGGCCGGCTCTCTGTAGTCCTGCGGTGTGGGGTAGCGGTGCGCTTGTGCGGTAGGGCTCGGATGCCTCCGAATCGATTTCGGTGGCATTCGCAGGTGAGCAGAGTGCGGCGGATCGTTCACACGGTAGGGCTGGGCATCATCGTGGATGATGGATGCGGTGGTGTTCAACGACGCTACTACCCGCGCTTGTGGATCCTTGGAGATGGGCGAGCACTCAATCTCCGCATCTTCCTGGGCACGCGGCTGACGCTGATCCGCGACGTGCAGCGCCGCGTAAGAGCCGCTGGCGCCTCGTGCGGCTTCTCCCGAGAAACGCCCTCTTGCGTCGCCTGCGTAGAGTGCCGCCAGCGCAGCGTCATCGCCGTCGCGGTGTGTGCGCCTTGCCGACTGTCCCCGAGTCACCACAGCTCGGCCGTGGTGAACACCACCACCGTTGGAAGCCGGGCTTGGCGCGCGACCAGCACTCGCAGTGCGGCGCTGCAGCGCCTGCTGCTGCTGTTGCGATGGTGGGCCTGCCGAGGCTTCCGCGGCCAGCGACTGCGGTGGCTTCGCTGATGGATCACGTCGCAGCCGCGCTGCGCGTGGCTTGTATCGGCGGAGGAGTTCAGCATCCGTCTTGTCCTGCACGCCGCCCTCCGTCGACGCGCGCTGTCGCTTCTCCGGCGAGGCGGCCGTGTACCCCATCACGTCTGCCATCGGGTTCTCCATCCGCTCCGGGTGTGCCACGCCGCCGTAGGCGTTGCGCTCCACCGAACCATGGCGAGCCATCAGGTTGCTCGCGGTCACACCGGCTGCATCGCTGCTACCACCGCCAGCGTCGGGCAGAGCACTGTGGTTCCCTTGCAGATGTTGTTGTTGCGCTGTCGTCATGCGGCGCACGATGGTGTCCTCGAGGTACTTGCGTGACTCCTCGGCCAGCTGTTTCACAACTGCTCCTCGCAGCAGCCGCCCGTTGGAAGTCAGTCGCCGCTCCCGCACCGCCTGCGCCTGCGCCTCCTTCTCCCTCCGCGTCTGCGCCAGCTGCTGGGCTGCGTGTTGGCTGCGTACAGAGTCGCCGTAGCCCGTCGGAGCCGTCACCCCGCGCGTTAGCATGTGCAGGAGATTCATCGACCGCTCATCCGCAACATCCTCGTCCCCGGCGGCAAACGGTGCCGGCCGACTGCCCTCCCGCCGTCTCGACGACGTGAACGCGACCGACGACATGGTAGAGCCGTCAACAGAGGCGCTGCTACCGGCCTTGGCCGCGTGTGAAAGCAGCGACGGCGATGCACCAGCACCGCTGCCGACACGAAGCGTCTCTGTGCGCGCGTACGGCTGCGTGTTGTTGATCATGTTCGGCTGTCGACCCCAGCTGCGCTGTGCAAGGGCCCTGTCTGCCAGACACGAGTTCGCCATGCGGTGCTCATCGACGACGAGCAGGGTGGGGCAGAGGTTGCGCAACACGGCCATGAAGCCCGGCTTGCCCGACTCCATGATAGGGTTGCCGCGCAGCAGCAGGTGTCGCAGGGCCGAGCACAGCGACAGCATCCGGAGCGACGCCCAGGTGCGTAGCTCGTTGTACGTGAGGTCGAGTGTCTCGAGAAGGACGAGGTGGGCGACGCCCTCGACCGCAGTGATGCCGTTGTGACCCAGGAAGAGATGCGCCACGCTGAGGTTCTTCTCGAGCCCGCTGATGGAGCGCAAACGGTTGCGGCGCGCGTTCAGCACTGTCAACATCTTACACCCCTGCAGCCCGCTCAGCTCCGTCAGGTTGTTGACGCTGACGTCAAGGCGCAGCAGCGTCGCCGGCAGCGCGCAGAGGGCGGTGAGATGATTGCGACTCAGGTTAAGGACCGTTATAGCGTTGTACGTCGTCCCGCCCAGCAGCGCAGACGGCAGCTTCGCGCTCGTTGCTGCATCCACGCTGGCCTCGCCGCCGTGCGAGACGGACCCGTGCAGCTGCTGCTCCGCGGCACTCTTGTAAGCCTCGAGCACATCCCACACAGTTAGAGCACCTCCGAACATGCGTGCCTCACGTAGTGCGCCGTCGCGGGTCATGAGGGCAGAGAGGTCCAGAACGCTATCCAGCACCGGGCTGAGGTTCGCGGTCAAGTCGATCTGATCGTTGCGGTCTACGAAGGGCTCCCGCGATGCAGCGTCCGCCTTGGCTGGGGTAGAGGCCACATGCGCGCCGCCGGTGCGATGGGCAGACGGCTGCCCTTTTGTGGCGGTGGCGGTGGCGGCGGCAAACGGCGAATGACTGCCGCCGGTGCGGGTGCCCTCCTCCGCAGGCCGCCGCTGCGGGTGTGGCCGCTCGGCCGCCGCGGGGGAGCCCGTCGCCGTCGACGGCACCGCCTCGAACTCAACAATGCCATCGCTTGTGGTGGTGCTGCCAGTGCTGACGCCTTTCTTCATGTCCACACTTCTTGTCGGCGTCGACATGTCCCTTGCTGAGGCGGTGGCTGCGGTCGGCGGTACCGTTGCTATCGCTGGTGCGGCGGTGTTGGAGCGGCCAAAAAGCTCCTCACGGCGCTTCTGCAGAGCTTCGGCACTGCCGCTCGCGTAGCTGCGCAGCGATGGCGAGGCGGAGGCGGAGGCTCCGCTGAAAGGCGGGGATAGCTGGGGCAACGGCCCGGAATCCCTGCTTGTCCCAACGGCAAACTGAAATGGCGCCGCGCTCCACTGCTGCGCTGCTGTTCGATGGCGCCGTGACTGGCGATGCGGGTGCCTTCGGCTGCGTTGCCATCGCCGCCGCTGCGTCTGTGATGGCCGCTCGTCTGGCTGTGGCGCTGGCGCTCGGCAAACTCGCGTGGAAAGGGGGTGCAGAGCGAGGAGGACGGGGCGCTGGTCTCGCGCGTCCGACTTCCGCTGTGCGTGGCGCGCGCATCTTCGGCAATCACCACGTCACACGGCACCTCCGCGGCGGCGTGCAGCAGACTCGCCTGCCCCTCCGTCGATAAGGCATTCGCCGACACGTCCAACAGCGTGAGCCGTTGGCACCCCAGCAGGAGAAGCTCGAGATGGCGCACGACACGGTCTGTTAGAGCGCACCGCCGCCAAAGAACCTGCCACTCACTCACGTCGGCGAAGCGTCCTCGCCACGAAGGCCCCTCCATCTTCAGAAGGGACTCGCTAAGCGCCACGACAGGCTTGTCGCCCACCTCGAGGTTGGTCATGTCGATCACCAGCACCGTCGACGGCGACGTCCTTTGCCGATCGCCAGCGCCGCTGCTGCGGTCATCGGCAGAGGTCGCGGGCACGTAGCTGCAGTAGGTGTTCAGCTTCTCTGCCCAGCCCTCCGTGTCGGCGATGCCTTGGCGCCGCAGCTCCGTCGTGAAAAGCGCCTTTAGGCGCTCGGCGAACTCGGCGTGAGCTGACATGCGCACGGGGAGGAAGAGGGGGGGGGCAGTAGAGTGGGGGGAGGGGGAGGGGGAGAACAGCTCCAGAGGGTTGTAATCCGCACGAGTCTCGCGCACACGAGTGGTTGGGCTCTCCTCTATGCGTAAGGCGTGCGAGTCTATGTCTATGCGTATGACGCCGGCTGTGCGTGTGGGGCCGATGCGGCTGTACACGTGCACGTCGATACTTTGAGAGATGCGAAGGAGACGGGGGGGTACAGGCGACATCAGAGGACGGGCAGTGGTGGTGAGCGATGGTGAGAGGAGAGGCCGGGCAGATGCTGCGCAGGACGCCACAAGCGCTCAGTGGGTGCCGCTTCGAGCGTGGCTCTCGATGGTGTTCGCCACCGCCGCCGCTGCGTCGCCTGACACGGCTGCTTACCTCCGGCGAGTACAGGCTAGAGAGCGAAGGTAAACGATTAGGGGGGGGGTGAGAGACACCGGCACGAGGACATGCATCGGCCTACGCGTGCGAGAGAGGGGCGCCGAGGGTTGCTTCCGACGTGCGGCTCTTCCTTCAACGACGCGCACATGGGCCGGTAACCTGCCTACACCCGCGTAGACGGACACGGAGCGTGCCTTCGCCACACGAACAAGACCGCTGCCCGTCGTTCACCAGTCGTTGTGGCCGACGACGGCCCAACTCCACAGGCCCAAGTGCATGCGTTCGCACCTGCGTGATGGCCGACAGCGATGACCATGCCAGTCGAGTAGGGGCTGCTTCTGTGATGGGGAGAACAGAGAAGAGTGAGGGCCACACAAGACCCGTGCACACATGCACGCCCAGATGGAGGCCTCCCAGCTCACGTTATAAGACACAGGCAGACGGATGCCGAACAAATACGAGCAACGAGGGAACAGGCGAAGAGGGAGACATGCATGGACGGGGTGGGGATAGGTAAGGCTTGATAGCTGCTGCCAGTGGGCCACCGCGTCACAGCAGCTCTCCATCGACGACGAGCTTGTACAGCGCTGGATGCACGTCACGCCCAGCAGCCTCGAGCGACTGCTTCGTCGTCTTAACGAGCAGCGCGCGCTGGAGCAGGACGCCGCGGCGATCGTATTGTCGCTCGAAGAGCTGCTGGACGACCGGATGTGCGGCCTCCCCAAGGCGGATGAAGAGACTACTAAGGTCGACCAAGAGGATCAGATCTGTTGGCCACGCGGGCGTAGCGGAGAGGGACGCGGCACCGATGGACCGCGTCGACGCCGAGGAGGTCGACACCAGTGCGTCGTTGAGCAGGCGGTCTGCCGTCGAGTTCGGGAGGCGGCCTTCGCTGCCCCCCCCAGAAGCGGCAAGCGACGAGGCGTCCTGCGCCATTACGTAGGCTGTGTAGTCGGCGAGGCTGTAGGTGAGTCGCTGGAATCGCTTCGGCATGCTTGAGAGATCGATGCAGCAGCGGAGGACGGCTTCCACTTCGCGTAGGGTCATCCCTGCCAGGAGCCGCGGTGGCTGGTACGACGACGGCTGGTCACCATGGAGGGGCTCGCCATCGCGCCGTTCCTGCAGAACCACTCGCTGCACATAGGAGAGAAGGGCGTCCACCGTCGTCATGACGGTCGTCATGACACGACCGGCGACGCTGCGCAGCAGCTGAAGCAGCACGCACACCTGCTGCGTTGTCAGAGGGGCAGCGGCGGCAGCATCACCGGTGGCCTCCATGGCGCTCTCCTCGGCCAGCTCCACGATACGCTTGCACACATTCTCCATGACCGTCGTGTCGACCTCCACAGAAGCGCGCAGCAGCCCTTGCGCCAGTCGAGTGAGGCTGTGCGCTTGCATGGTATGCACCACCTCGCTGAGACGCCTGTACGTAGCCTCCATCACCGCTGCCGTGCGCAGCCCGCACGCGATCAGCAGGTACGATACATTTGCCAGCTCCGCGGGGGAGCAGGCGGGCAGCACTCGCTCCGTGCAGTGCCGAGCAAGGATGTGCACGACGTCGTAGTCCGTCGAGCCGCGTCGCTCCGCCAGCTCCAAGGCGGCCTTCACCACTGGCAGGCTCGCGTCGTGGTGGTAGCGCGCGACGTTGGCGAGTACGGCAGCGCCGATGTCATCGTGCGGGAAGCAGTCCCGCAGGCAGTGGAGGATGGCCAGGGCAGTGGAGGCGACCGATACGAGCATGTGCGGGTCGTTCTGCAGCAGCCCGCGCACCTGCGCAGAGAAGATCGGCTGCACCGCCGTCACGCACACTGTGCGCACGCTCGCGTTACCGGCCTGCGTACCGCAACGCAGCAGACGCACCGAGAGCTCCAACGAGAACTTGCGCCCCATGTCAGCGACTCGACCGAGCAGGACGCCGTAGAGCTGCTGATGATATACGCCACCTGCGCAGTAGGCCTCAACGCACAGGACGATTTCGTCCGGTGTCAGCGTCGGGGCAGCGCGCATGGTGCGCGAGACGAATCCGCGCAGCACCTGCTGCTGCAGCTGGCTCTCCCCCGACAGCGCCGCGTAGCCGCGCAGCAGCAGCGGAATGTCGTGCACATTGTACGGCAGCTGCACTGCCTGCAGTACGTAGACGGCGAGGGTTCGCGGCAGCAGCCGCATCGCCTCCGCCTCCGACGCCGTCCAGCGCGCTGTCGCCGAGGCTGTGGGCTCCGCCTTTGCTTCTCTCGGTGTAGACTGCTGCGACTGCCGCGCCTCGTCCAAGGCCACGGCCTTCGCCTCCGTCGCCGCTACATCAACCCCTCCGGTCTGGCTACGCTGTGAGCCGCTGCCCTTGGCCGTGCCAGCTTCGCCAGCAGTGAGGTGTGCGACGACCTCGACGAGCGCGCCACACTCGCCCACCGTGTAGCGACGCTGCGCGAGCTCCTGCGGCTTCAAGAAGGACTGGAGCAGTGGCCCGTACGGGACAGTGCGCAGTAGCTGCAGGAGCGTCGCCGCGTCGCCGTCGTCGACAGCCGCCTCAGCGGTTCTCTGCACGGCGCTGAGGGTGTGTAGGATGGTGATGCGCTGTGCCACCGTCGTCGCACGCCGTGTTGCGGTTGCTGCGCCGCCGCCGGACTCCGTCGCTGCATGCAAGTCCTGGCGTAGAGCTACAACAAGGCGCTCGATGAGTCGCCGCACCGGAAGCGCTGGCAGCGGTGCGCCAGTCGCGTGCAGGCGCTGCAGCACCGTCATGGCCTGCGATGTGGCAAGCAGCGGACTCAGCAGGTCCAGCAGCTGTAGCAGCATCGACGTGAGCGCGTCATCAGCGCGGAGGCACAGCGTGGCAGCAGCACAGAGCAGCTGCGTCGCCAACGCACCAGTTGCGGTGTCGACAACATCGGCGGTATTCGCAGTCGACTCCGCGCGGGGGACCTCCTCAGGCGTCTGCAGGTCCGTGGCCCGCACCTTCAGGTGCTGCTCCACCGCCGCCACCACGCCACGCACCAAGGCAGGAGAGACGTGCTGGACGCTGTCCGCAACGCACGTGACCACCATCACCTCGGTCAGCGTTGTGAGTGGCATCTGCAGCGCTGGCGTCGCATCGGCACCGCGGGACGCGGCGCACATGACGGCTGTCAGCGCGGGGTCAAATACGTCTATGCGGAACATGCGCAGCGCGGCCGGCTCCACTACCACCGTGTACTCGGTGCGCAGGCGGTACAGCAGGTGCACCACCGTCAGCAGGTAGTGTCGATACCGCTGCCGAGTTGTGCTGGCGGACGCGGCGGAGGATTTACTCGACTGGGTCATGCTGTTCGCGACGGCGGCGGTGGAGGCGATGTAGATGGTCAGCAGCTGATAAACGGCGAGGCCGCTGTTGCGCGCGTGGGCGGAGTGCGGATGCCGCGTCAAGCCGTGCGACTGCCGCGACAGCTGCGATAGCAGTCGCTCCAGCCGCTCCACGACCGCAAACGCCCACGCGACCGCGCCTGCTGCGTCGCCCTGACCACCGTCCCCAGCAGCCTTGCCGTGCGACTTATTCAGAGTACTGTGTAAGGCTGTGAGCTGGGCGACGGTGTCGGCTGGCATGCCGCACAGAATGGCTGCCGTGCTCAGCCGCAGCGCCACCTCTGTCAGCTCCTCCACCGACATCGGTACCGCCGCGGCGGTGAACGAGTGATGATGACACCCGACAGTGCCGTGGCTAAGAAATCCAGTTGCCTTGCTCGTGCCGGCACCGCTTCCAGAGCCAGCACGCTCCAGACCTGACCCCAGCAACTTCACCGCCGACTCCGTGAGGCGTGGCAGGAAGAGCGCCGGCAACAGCGCCAGCGCCTTCTCGACGTCTTCCGACAGGGCTACGGGGAGTGCAGGGGATCGGCCGCTCCTCCCGGCAGCAGCGGCTGCCGAGGCGGGACTGCGCAGGCTGCCACTGGTGAGGTCACTCACGTCGTCGCAGCCCATTTCCGCCAGCCGAGAGCGGAAGGCCTCCCAGACGACCTCGAGCGCATCGGCCAGCGCCGCCTCCCGCCCTTCACGCTGCAGCAGCGGCAGCACCGCCTGCGTCAGCATCTCGACAGCCGCGGCGTCGCCACGGAGAAGACACTCGACAAGCGCCTCCAGACCAACGAAGAGGAGATGGTTCACCTGTCGCCGGTACAACGCTGGGGTAAGTATCGCCGAGGCGGCCGCAGCCATTCCGTCGCCTTCGGTGGCGTCCGAGGCAGTTCGCCGCTTGCCGCGTTTGCTGCTGTTCCTCACACGGCGCTTCCGGGCCGCTGCAACCGCCTGCGACTGCGAGCTCAGCATCGCGGTCGAAGACAACACAACAGACGCGCCAGGCAGCGCCGCCGCGCCAGCCGCACCCGCCGCCATGCGCTGCATCAAGTTGAAGGTGCTGGCAGCAGCGCCTTTATGCCCGCCGCCCTTTCCTGCTGCCGCAGCGGCGATCACCCCTGCTTCCTCCTGCGCTGCAACGTCCTCTTCCCCAAGCTCGTCTGTGGAGCTGACGACGACGCGGTAGCTGTCCTTGTTGCACTGCGCCAGCATCCCTGCCACTTGATCCACGAGCACCGCGCGCGTGCGGACTGGCAGAGGGGTCGTGGCGCACAATGCGGAGAAGCGGTTCACCGCCCGCACCACGTCAATGACATCGCGCGGCGGCAGCGAGACGCAGAGACTGCTGGTGAGCAGCGACTCTGGTGGGAAGCCCGCGCACAGCATCGCGTACAGCAGCTCCGTCAGCGGGCTGTGCAGCGGCGGGCGCGCAGGTGGTGCGCGAGGGGCACCAGCCTTCGCCAGCGCATCGATGTGCTCCTTTTCCAGATGTTCCATCAACTGCGGCACACGCTGCGGTCGCTGCCGGAGGTAGGCGACGGCAACGGTGCACACGTCCGTAATGATCTGCGCGTAGCTTGTGCGCTCCGGTGAGAGTCGGCGCAGCTCCGCCGTCACCGCTGGCGTGCAGATGTACTCGAAGAGGTCTGCGCCCTTGACGGTCTCCGCGCATCGACATGCCTGAAGCAGGATTCGCTGGCACGCTTCCTCAACTGCACTTCCCATTGCCGGTAGGAGGACCACGCCGAGCTCCTCGATCCACCGCATGCAGCGCAGGATGTCCACAAACACCGCCGCTACCACATCAAGACCGCTTTTGTGGACGGACGCCTCGAGCGCTTGAAGGTGCGACGCCAGTCGGCTACGCGCGTTGTCGCGCCACGTTGTCCACTCGTCCACGAGGACCGCGTCGATGGGAGAGACTCCGACAGATGCCGCCACCGGCTTTGAGTGCGATAGCGCAGAGGCGGCCTCCACGGCCACCGCACTGACAGCAGCCATCAGGAGCAAGGTGGTTGCGTCGCCATACGTGCTTTCCACGGAGGACGGCAATGACGACTTTCCCGTCTCACTTCTCGCCGCCTCCTCAAGCTGTCGGACGAGTGCGTGCGCCGGTGCCATCAGCCGTGTGAGCGCCTCGAGCACGCGCCTGCGGAGGGCGATTTCTTCACGGCTCTGAACCTGTTGCTCCCTGCTCAGGCGCTGGCTCAGCGCGATGGTCGTCCGCCTGTCCATCTGACCTCGGTGCACGTCCATGAGTGTCCGCAAGACGAGCGCCACGGAAGCGCACTGCTGCCGCACCGGCTGCCCCATATCGGCTTCAAGTCGCGCCTGCAGCGCCGACAGGTATGAGGACCATGCTGCCTCGTTGAGCTCGGCAACATCGTCCAAATGGCACACAACCTGGTGGTGAACGTGCAGCAGCGTGAACAGCTCCATCGCTACGGCCTCGCTGCGCACCAAAGCCGGCGTGCCCTCTACGCGCCACCGCGTCTTCCCTACCGCTGTGGGCGAGGCGAGGCTGCCGCGCAGATCGCCGTCGACGTTCGCGTGCCCTCGTGGGTAAAACATGGTGTACAGCTGCGGATACGCGCTCGGCTCGTTCGCGAGGACGGATAACAGCTGCGTGCGTTCAGCCACGCTTATCTCCGCCGGCGGCGCGCCACCGCCGCCGCCTCCGGTGGAGGCCGTGTTACCCTCACGGCTTGCGCCTACGGCGTTACCCGCCATCGTGCTGCGCTCCGACGCTGCCACATTTGCCGAGGGTGAGGACGCTCCACCGGCGACTAGGTGGCGCCGCTGTCGCTGGCAGCGGCGCCGGAGCGTCGCCCACTCCTGCACAGCATCGCTGAGGTGCACGGCGCGCTCAACTGGAGCGCTTGCAGGTAGCGGTGCCGCGGCCTGCTGCCGCGTTGCTCGCTGCTTCTTCGGCTTTTTCGCCGTCGCTGCAGGTACACCGTCATCAGCGGCGGAGACGACCTGGCGCCTTGTCTTCTTCGCAGACGCCGCTAGTATCACACCTGAAATAGTCAGCGCGCCAACATGAGTGCACGCCCGCGCAGGTGTGAGGATCGGCGCAGAAGAAGCTGTCCTTGTTACCACGGCTGCTGCTTCGGCGCCATCAGTGATTCTGACGGCCCCGAGTGGCACGTGCCACACGCGGCGCACCAGGCTCGACGACGCCGACGACGAGGGACGCTGAGAGAGCCGCGCGTACATTCGGGAGGACATCGTCTACGGTCGCTGGAGGCGGCGCCCCCGGGGTCAAGTGTATGCGCGTATGTGTTAAGTGCGTGTCGGTGCACCCGTTTCAGGATGACCTCTTTAAGGAGATATGTACGGCGATCTCTGTGCCTGCCTGACTGTCGACTGCGTCTGTGAGTGTGTCTGCGCGGTCGGTGATGGGCGCTTGGGAGTGCGACCAGGCCGCGGATTTCCCTCTTCTTCGCGTTCCTAGTCCAGCAGTCGGCCGGCTGTCCCGCGGCGGCGGGGCGTAGAGGAGTCGACGGGGTTACGCTTTTCCAAGCAGCTCTGTCCGCGTACGCGTGTGCGTGTATGCGCTTGCTCATGACTTCACGGCGCAGCCGTGGAACGTAGCAACAACAGCAGCGGGCACGGCGTGGGCATGGGTGATGGTGAATGGAGAGGGAAAGGGAAGGCGATTGGCGGAGGTAGGGGCTGAAGCTGGAGCGTCATGGTCGATAATGATTTGGAGAAAGGGGAGGGAAGGGGCTGCAGCGACGGCGGCGGCGGGGTGTTGAGGGCAGTGCAACCGTCAAAAGCACGATGATACACACACAAAAAGGGCGAGGGCGACTCCGTTCACGCCAGCACACGGCCTGGGCACCACACACACACACACACACACACACACGGCCGCCCAACAATAGACCGCAAGGGAGGCGAGAGGACACGAGAATTACTTGGTAGGCATCCGCGCATCGAACGCCGGAAATTCCACCAACGCACTAATGAGGTTCACAGTACGCCTAATAGAGCCTGCCGTGCCGCAGGATCGACCGCACGTCGGGAACCACCAGCAGGCACTCCAGCAGTGACAGCAGCGCAAGCAGCACTTCATCCTCGTCGTCCTCGGTGCCGTCGTTGGTGGCCATGTCGTCGCCCACGCTGGAATCGTCTGAGGTTCCGCCTGCGACGTCGTAGTCGTCTGCGGCTTGCACACTACCGGCACCACCGTTATCCACATTCGACGACGCGTCGGTAGCGGTGCGTCCCTCTAATGGACCGCCTGCATCATCGTCGCTGGTCTTGAGACTGTTCTGCGGCTGCACCTCCACGGCGCCACCACCGCTCCCTTGCTCGTCGCGACCGCGGCTCCCACGTCGCCGCGTCGTCTCGCGCGCCGGTGGAGCCATCTTGGACAATGCAGGGATGTACGGGGGTATGACCAGTGCATTCTCCGGGTTCACGAGCGTGCACTCTTCCGAGTTGTCGATCATGACAAGCAGCTCCGGCGGCACCTTGAGCAGCCGCAGGTCCTTCACTAGTACCTTGGCGTGCTCGTTCATTGCAGCCTTCTCTACGGCGGGAAGGCCCGTGTCGACGCCGCCGCGGTCGGCGGCTGTGCCAACAAAAACAGATGCCGTCAGTGCATGGTCGCTGGCTGCCGTCCCACCGCTGCCCAGGAAGGATCCCTTGGCCTCGGAAGAGAGTGTGTTGCCCCACGCACGTGTGGAACCCCTACCACCGCTACCGCTCCCGTTGACGTCATCGTCGGTGTTGGTCGTAGAACCGCTGTGGCGGCCGCCAATGCTGACCACTGAGGAGAGGCTGCCCAACGGCCTGGCGCTGCTGCTGCTGCTGCTGCCGTACACACCACCTCCGGCGACGCTACCGCCGCCGCCTCCACTGCGGTCGCAATCGCTGGAGCCACGCGCCACGCTGCTGCGGCCTCCATCCCCACCCGACCCCAGGGGCAGTCCGCGCATGCCTGCTGCCGCGCACATCTTGCGCAGCAGCCCCCGCGGGACAAGCCGGCAGTCCTGCCGGTAGTAGCGGTACTTCAAGAGACCGTCCGGGTCGATGCGCTGCAGGATGGTGTCGGCGTACGGCTTCGACGCGGACGTGAACAGGACGAGGTTAAAGAGCTTCGCGGCTGTGGAGAGAAAGAGGCGGGCGTACGGCCGTTCCCACACGTGGAAGAGCTCCGCCCCCGAAGCGGTCGGAATGACCTCCGAGAAAGTCGGCGGGCCTGCCATGTTCGCCGTGGTGGTGGAGACGTGGCACAGAGTCTCGTCAAGGTCGATGACCAGCACCTTCTGCCGCGTCGCCGGGTAGCTCAGCACATGGTGGGCCGTGATGCTCGCTATGAGGTGCGGCGCAACGCACGAGCTCGAAAAGTCCAGGTTGCGGCTGCTCACACGCTTGTAGACGACCGAGGAGGCCTGACGGTATCGTGCCGCCGCCGCCGCGTTTGTGCGGTGCCGCAGCGTGTGAGGTGCAGCGCTCGAGTTAGAGCTGCTGTTGTCGTCCGTCGACGGGTCGCCCAGCAAGCTGCTACCGCCGGTACCGCCGCCACTGCTGCTCGTACGCAAAAAGTGCGGCGGCCACTGCGGTTCCGGGTGACGCGTTGGCATTGTCGACACCGTCGGCTGCTGGATGGGGCCGACCACGATGCTCACGAGCTGGTGAAGACTGCGTGAGGTGCACAGCGGGTGATGCGGTGGGACGAGGAGGCGACTGCGCACGGCCGACATCCACCCTTCCACTTCGCCCTTCTTGCCAAACAGCAGGCGGCGCTGAATGAGCGGTAGCCCGTCATCGATGCCGTCGCGCCTGCCGTTGCCCTCGCCGGCGCACTGCCCCGAAGCTGTGGCTCCTTCTGTCGCTGAAGCGGCGGCCACGGAAACGCTTACCTGCCGCGCTCCTTTCACGTCCGCCTCGCTGTCGGCGTCGTTGTCTTCCCCCTCGCTAACACGGCCGTAGCTCCGCTGCGCCATGCGAGCACTCGCACGCGTCGATTCAGCAGCGGTCGCCGCAGATCGCTGTGCCTCCACAGCTGACCGCGACAGCGGGAAGGTGCGGTGGCTGCAGCCGCACAGGAAGAAGAAGAGCACGATGACGCTCTCCTTCAGGTGGATGAAAGACTCCCAGCCATCCGAGGCAAGACTCGATATGGAAGTGATGACGTACGGGAGCAGCACGGCATCCCAGAGCCACCGCGCGTACTTGACGATGTCGGCCAGCATTCCCCTCCTACCAGAGGACCGATGCGCCGATCCTTTGCCGGCAGCCGACTGAGCGTCAGCCCTCCGTCACACGCGGAGGCGCACGCACACGGCCGTAGACGTGTGCTTTCTCTCTCTATGCTTGTGAGCGAAGATGCGCCCGCGCCTGGGTGCGTATCAGACTGGGCGTGTATGCTGACGAATACTTCCGTTTCTTCGCTAGCGGGAGAGATATGGACGGAGGGAGGGAGAAGGGAGGGGGGAGTTGCATCGAGGCCATTGAGCGAGTTCGCACATTCGTCTCCGTAGATCCGACTGCTGGGGGCGGTGTGCCTGTGCGGTCGCGCCGCCTACACCGAGAGGGCCACAACGGCAGGCATAGAGGGTGTCTCTCTCATACAGGGGCATCAATACACGCATGTGCCTGTACTTGTGCACGGACAAGAGTGCTGTCCCACACGTCTTTCCAGCCTCCTGTCTCACGAGGTGAAGACATGAAGGGGGTGGTGTGGGCGAGACTCACCCTGGAAGCACAGGCAGTGAAACTGACGAGAGATAAGAGGCCATGATGTCGCTGGGGCCCTCATTCTCCAAGAGAAGGTAAACTAAAGCGTGCGCTGACAGGCAGAAGCAAGACAGCGCTGGCACTGGCCGAAGGATAGAAAGCACGATTGCCCCGCCCCCGATCTCGTCGCACCGTTGTGTTCCCGAGAAGAGGCGTGCAACGATGAGTGGGCGGTGCGCAAAGGGAGGGGCACTCATACTTGCCCGCAGGGACCGGTGCACACTTGCCTTCGCTGGTTTAGGGGAACGATGTGAGCAGGAGAAGCGAGAGCGAGAGTCCGTCGACAGCACTCGCACTGTGCAACGCACGCCTTTACCATCGCGTGTCCATGCGTATGTGATGCCACCCGGGCAGCGATGATTACTTACTGATCAGCGAGTGACGCCGCCGTGCGAGTTGGCGCACGTAAGAGGAGACATGGATGGAAGAAAGCGGGAGAGCGGGATGGTGACACGAAGGGAGGGGTGTGGTGAGGGGTGCAGCGAACCGACGAGCATGCTATAAACGTAGCACGGGGGGGGTTCGGGGAGGACATCGACCCTGGTTGACCATGGCATGCGCTCCGACGGGATGCGCCCATCCCATCTGTACGCCAGGGAGAAGGCAGGAGGAGACGACGGGGTGGGGGTGGGGGCGGCGGGGTGCGAAGTGTCATCGTACACGCGAAACAAGCACATGGAAGACAAACAGCGAAGCGCTGTCGGAGCCCTTTGCGACGCCCTACGCGACGGCCCGAACCCCTCCGTTTCCTTCTCCCTCTGCATGCACCGGTCGTGCCCTGCATGCGTGCGCATCGCTTGGCAAGCCGGCTTAGAAGAGATTCCAGAGAAGAACGAGAAGGGGCTCACACGGACATACGCGGAGCTTAATCGGCTTGTCTCACAGGAACGAGTTAATGGGAAGGTGTGCGAGGGGCGAGAGAACAGGAGGGGCCACTGCGCGTGAACCCGTGTTTCGATGGCAAGGGAAGTCCCGCACGCGCCCACGTCCTCGACGGCGTCCTTCTCTTCCCTCCCTTGTACCTCGCTCTCCTTCTCCTTCATTCCTCTTCCTTAGAAGTCGCTAGTACTCCTTCGCTGTTAGCGGGCCTCCACACACATGACTCGCGCGCGTGCGAGTTGCATTGGGGCCATCACAGGTGTTATCTGTATCGGCCCTCACCCCCGACCTTTTCTAGCCCTCACGCTCTTGAGCCCACCTACACATTTTTAAGCGAAGCAGACGGCGAAGTTAGGAGAGAGAGAGGAGGGCGGAGGCGGCACACAGAGACATGCGTATGCGTACACGCGTAGGCGGCGCACACGCGCGACATTCGGCAGAGACACGTGCTGCGCCGGCAGGTGAGCAGCCGAAGGGGAGCAACAGCCACGAGACGCGACGACGAAGAAGGCGGCCAAGGCGTTGAGGGGCAGAGGTGCCGTGCTTGGGAAAGAGATGAGGGGGAGCGAGAGGGATGCCGAGCCGTCCCTGATCACGTCCGTGGGCGTCTTCTCACTCACTCTTCGTCTCCAGCGACGTACCCGTCGCCGTCGCCATCGCCGTTGCCGTTGCCGTCCCCGTGTGCTACCTCAAACGGGTTCGCCTGTTGCGCCTCGGCGGCTGCCTCGCGACGTTGGCGCTTGCGCTCGAGCCTGTCTTCGCGCTTCTGACGCTTGCGCTGCACGTTTTCATCCTGCAGGGCGCGTCGCTTCGCCTTCTCCGTCTTGCGTGCGCGCACTTTCGACGCGTTCACCTGCACCTCGCGCAGCGTCTTCTTCTCGGTGCGGTGGTAGATGACCTCGCCGCCGGCAAAGCCGTTCTCGACCTTGCTCAGCTGCAGCGTCATGCGCGGACCGATCTCCTGCAGCTTCACGCGGCACTGCTCTCGATGCTGGCGGAAGGGCTGCACAAGCGGCACCTCCTCTCCCTCACCGTCCGTGTCTGACCAGGCGTCCTCGCGGTCTAGCACCTCGTCGATGCTCTCCAGCGTACCTAGCTTGGTGGGACGTCTGTTTTCTAAGAGCTTCTTTACTGTCTTGGTGACACCGACGGTGCGCGCGTTCACGTAGTAGTGACGCACCTCCACCACGTGCTCGACGTGGTCGTAGTGAAAGAGGCAGATGCGCTGAATTTCGCTGCTCTGAATCGTCTGCACGTTGAGCGATGGAAACAGTGCCTTGAACGTGGCCATCAGCAGCGGCACTTCCGCGCGGTGCGCCAGGTCGGGGTGTGTGAAGTTGTTCAGCACGACGATCGGCGCCACCTCCCATGCGGCCCGGTCGACTGCCACGGGACGGCGCTGCTTGGCGACGATCTCCTTGTGAAGGGTGAAGCTCAACACGCGAAACGACAGCGTGGGGCCGTTGAAGAAGCGCATGATGCGCAGCGACGTCCCCTGTGATGGGGCTGTAAACAACTGCAGGTGCGAGGCGCTGAAGGTGGCGGCTACGGCGAGGAAGTCTTTCAGCGACTTGTTCTTGCCGTGCAGCTTCTTGCTGCTCCACGGGAGAAAGACATTGCGCCACTCGTGCATCAGCGAGCGCACGTGAACGCCGACATCGCCGCGGTAGATGATGATGGACTTGGGTGTTCTCTTGTCTGCCTCGGTTGTGTCCAGCTTGCCCGGCATCGCCGTGCTGCCCTTCGCTGTCTTGCCCATTTTTGCAGTGATTTCGTCTTTGCTGTTGCGTTCGCTTGAAGTCGTCGATCAAGCCGACGAAATAAGAGTGCGTGAGGGAGAAGGGGGTCGATGTGTGGGGGACGCAGCCTACAGTGCGCGGGTCGAGAGACTGCGATGGAGAAGGCAAGACCCGTAGCTGATGAGCGTGGGTGCGTCTTTGTACGCGCACTGGGGCGGGCACAGGTACTTGCACACGGGGAGAGAGCTATATGTGTAAAGGGGGGACAGAGGGGGCTGGGGTGGAGGGGGTGGGGACTGCCGCGCCCGCAGTGCAGCGCAATCTTCTACGGCTCACTGCAGCTCGAGAGAGAAGAGAGGGGAGGCGCGGCAAAACAGGAGATGGTCGTGCTGATGTGTAAGTGACAGCAGGTAGATAGAGGTATGTGCATGTATGCGTTTGCGTTGGAGAAGAGCGCGCAATCCACGCACCAACGACGACATGGCAACATCCTTCACAGACAGAAAACAACTCTGTGCCTCGCCGCACAGCAGAGTCACCCCGAAAACGGAGGACTCGCAGAAGGACGAGAGAGGAAGCGGCGTTGAAGGCAAGATCGCTGCCGCAATGATCGAGGCGGTCGGCGCCTCTGCAAGTGTGCGTTTGCCTGCGCGTTGGTTCGAATGCATGCGTGCGCGTATGTGCAGATGGGTAGGAGAGAGGAACAGCGATCGATATCTGGTGAGTGCACGAAGCGACGGCTGGGTAGGGGGAGGGCGAGAGAGAACTGAGGCAGTGACTCCATGCTCCACCTCCCCCATCTCCAACCGTGTCGCGCGCTGACTCGCGTGCTGTTATTTCTTTGCTCACTTTCTTGCCGTACGCGAGAGGAGAGCGACAACCGAAAAGGGCAAGACGAAGCGAAAACGGAAAAGGTTCATCCTGGGGCCGGGGGTGGGGTAGGGTGGGGAGTCGGCGTGGTGACGAGGCAGGGCGAGGGCGGCTTCTCTTGCCTCCTCCAGCGCACACAGAGTGCGTGCCCCACCCTCTGATGGCAGTGGGCAGTCCCTGCTTCTCTACTTCTCGCTCTCTTCGCCGTCTTCGTCGAGAGCTTCGCTGCACCTGTGGCACAACCCTTATCCAGCACCCACGAACCATCACCGCACGCACCGATATGAATGATGATAGGCGATGCGGCGCCTACCGAAGCCAATAGCCCGGGTTGACGCACTTCCCCTCCACCAAGGCGTTATACTGCGAGGCGCACTGGGAGACGATGCCCAGCGCCGTCTCGGCATCCTTGATCACCTTGTTAAAGGCAAACTCGTTCCTCTTCTTGCCATCCGGCACCTTATAGTTCTCGAACCAGTCGATGATGGTCGCTTGCAACTCCTGCGGCACCTTCGACAGCATCCCGTAGCCCTCGCCCGCCGTCGCCGACACAGACTCGACGATGATCTTCCAGTCGGTCTCGCCCTCGTCAATCAGACCGAGCACACCGAGGATGCGCACTGGTCCGTAGGTGCCCACGCGATGCGGCGTGCCGATGTGTACGACGTCGACGGGGTCGCCGTCGCCGATGCACTTGGTGTTCGGGTCGATGTGCACCGGATCCTCCCAGGTGCGGGGCAGGAATCCGTAGTTGAAGGGCATGTCGCCGTACGAGAAGTACCGCAGCGGCTGCCCCTCCTTGCTCTTGAAAATGTCCTGCTTGATGGGGTTGTGCGGCTCCTCCTTGCTCAGCTCGAGCTTCGCGCGCGTGCCCTTCGGGATCTCAGTCACGCAGGTGAGGACAAGCTGATCGTCAGAAGCGCCAGCGTACAGGGGCAAGTCGTGCCATGCCGACACTATGGCGTCTGTGGCGCCAACTTTGTAAAACATGCGCCACGCCTTGCTGCCGGCGGGGCCCTCCTCCGTGGTGTTGTAGACGGGCAGGGCCACAGCGCTGGCCGCCGACTTGCTGCTAAGGAGTCTCAACGCTCGACTCAGCATCTGCGTAAGAGGTCCTGCTCAGCGAAGAAGAAGGGCACACGCCTATGCCTGTGCGGATGCTGTTGACACTGTGCGGGTGAATGAGTGGCGAGGGAGAGGGAGGTAAAGGGCGTGGGGACAGCAAGTGCGTGCGCACCCGTCATCGCGCTCGTAGGCCGCGAGGGAGCCCCGCATAGGCAAGTGGCCGTCGACAAACGACAGGGAAGCGCAACCGTGTTTGCCCGTATGCGAGGAGGAGTACATACACATATACGTCCACACATATACGCACACACGCACACACACACACACATATATATATATATATATATATACACGCACACCCGTAAGCACGTACACGCGCACGTCTGCGACCCGCCTCATCTTGGCTCGGCGGAGTTGCACAGCGCGCGCACAAAGGCAATAGGGATGAGGGAGAGAGCAAGAGAGACGAGGCGCAGAAAACGCGGCCGCAGCCAACGTACGCGCAACGGGCAGAGCATCAGATGCAGCCGTCCACACAGCGCAAACGTATAAACGGAGCCTCTCAACAGCTTACGATCAGTAGCACACCGCAGGGCTGGAGAGAGGGAAGCAAAGGGGGGGGTGGGGTGGGGGAGGAAGCGGGGCTGCTCGGGGCCGGTGTCTGCGCGTGTGTGAATTAGTACTGTCTTCGCTCTCGCGCTGTCTCAGCTTCCCTCCTCCCTTTTCTCCTTCTGTTCCTCTTTTCAATTTCTTCGAAAAGCAGCTCAGCCGAGAATGACTCCGATGCAACTGTTGACGCCCTTTGCAATGGCACTTACCACCGGGCTGAATATCATGGAAGCGTAGGAGAGTGCAATCTTCAGCGTCTGACGCGCGTAGGGGATGTAACTAAGCGCGTACCACAAGATGCACGCCAACTGCACGAGTGCGAAGAACACACACAGCAGTTTGGACTGGAACCACAGCGCGCTTAGCAACGTCATCACAATGGAGATGACATACAGACACGCCGCTTCGAACCGGTTCGCCTCGAACATGGTGCGCAGCTGCTGCGCGCACCCGGCGAGGAACATGGTGGAGCACATACAGAAGATGTTTCCGCATGTCATGAAGAAGCTGAACTTCTTCGGCCGAAACCACATCGCCATGCCCAGGAGGATGAAGAGGATGCCCATGCCCATCATCATGAAGAACCCAGTGATGCGCTGCGTGTAGGTAAGGTCTGTCATCTCAGAGAGCCCCTCCATGTATCCTTGCTCTGGCGGCATCTCCGCCAGGAGCGCCGTGTCAGGCGGCGGTTCATCGGACACGAGGCTAAGTGCTTTGTACTTGAACTGTGACCAGTACTGGTGCAGCTTGTTCTCACCGTCATCCTGCAGCACGCCGGGGTTGCGCTGGCGCCCCGAGTCGACCATCGTCATGTGTCGCCTCACTTTCGATGCGTGAATTCGACCTCTCTTCCTCGTCAGGGAGAGAGGGGTGGCCGAGTGCTACACAGACAGAGGCTGACAGGCAGACAGAAGACGGATGGAAGTGACGCAGACAGGGAGGGAAGAAGCGTGGTGGGTGGAGAGGCGATTAGGTCACAAATGGAACACGCGCGCGGCCCTTCCTCGATAGAGGGGACAGAAAAAGCACAACAACGAACACGGCCAAGTCCACTACGCATTCCGCTCTTCGCCTTTTCGCAGCAGCAGCAGCAGCGCTGCAGTGCTCAGGAAAGCGTTGGGTTATGCCGTCACGCACAGATGGACGGCGTGCACGCGATCAAACCGAGCGTTGTGTGGAGAGAGGGGTGGATGGGAGTGGGACACGGAAGAGTAGATGAGTGACTCGCTCGATGATGTTGCTGTCCGTGGCAGTGATGAAGACTAATGCCGTTACGACACACCCATCAGCATCGGTAGTGCACAGATATGTACTGACACGTGCACACACGCATGCGGGTCACGACAAGGAAAGGAGATAGACGGAGGCAGAGTGGAGTGAGTAACGAGCGGCATTCGGCAAAGGCGGGGGAGACGATGAAGCAGAACGTCACCAAAGGGGGAGAAGCGAGCGGATAAAGGGTTGGGTGGAAGGGGGAGGGCGCATCTGTCCTTGCGAGAGAGAGCGGCAGCATCAGCACCGTTCCAGCTATCCTGGCGACGATGGAGGATCTGCCTTGAGAAATGTACTTTCATTGTGGAGCGGGGGAGGCGACACTGGGCCCTGCGATACCACTCGCTGTGTGCGTGTGTGTGTGTGTGTGCCACCCGCCCGCCCACCCCGCCATCGGGGATGCAAGAGAGAAGAGGCCCAACGAAAGAGGCCGGGGGGAGGAGGGGAGGGTGTGCCGCACGTGAGAGGGGCAGCGAGACACGTCACTCACACCGGTAGGGCAAATCACACGAAAGCGAGAGAAAGAGAAACGAAGGCGCCGAGGCTATGCATTAGGAGGGGTGGGCAAATAGGGAAAGCAGAGGGGAAGGGGGGGGGCGGGTGCGTCAGCGCGAGCGGTCGTACTCTACGACTCCGCCGACGATCGTGTAGGCGACGTGCGGCTCCTGGTGGCGCGGCCACCACCGTGCGTTCGCGCCCTCCACGCCTGCCATCTGCTCCATCTCCTCGTCGTCCAGCCAGTCCGCCGCCCACACTGTGATGTCAGCATACTTGCCCACATCTAGTGTGCCGAGGTAGTTCTCCATGAACATGCCGTGCGCGCCCTCGTACGTGTACGTGCGCAGCGCCGCATCCATGGAGATGCACTCGGCGGGATTCCAAGTGTCGTGGTAGCGCCGCACTGCAGTTGCCGCGCCGGCGGCTGTGTTGTCGGCCGGCGGCTGCGCCTGCTGTTGGCTCCTGTACTGCGCCTCCTCCGCCACCAGCGCCGCCATCACGTCCGGCACGCGTGTCACCGCGCCGCGCAGCCCGTCGTTCACGTCCGCCGGCGCCACTGGCCAGTCGGAGCCCAGGTCCACGCGGATTTTCGCCGCCAGCAGCGTCCCCCACATGTACGACGTGTCCTTGCGGCGCTGCCCCAGGAGCATGTCCACGTAGTCGCCATCGAACAGAAGGTGACAGGGCTGCATGGACGCGATGATGCCGTACTGCGCCATGCGCTTCACCTCCTTCGTCATGTTGGACATGTGCTGGCAGTGCTCCACGCGCGAGCGCGGGTCGGCGCGGAAGCGCGCAACCGCCGCCGCAACTCCTGCCTCCGCCCCGCGCTCACGCAGCCAGTCCGCCGACGCGCACAACGCGCGGTTGACTGTTGCTACAGCGCGATCGCCAATCGCGTGCACAACGCACTGCAAGTCGTGCGAGTGCGCAACGCGGATCGCGCTTTGCAGCTCCAGACGCGACATCGTCAACAGTCCGCACGGGCACTGCCTGCCCGATCGCTCTTTCAGGATCGCACTGATCGCCGCGTCATCCAGGTCGCTGTCGATGTCGCCCTCCGTCGTCACATTGTAGCCATAGGGCCGGTTCATCGCCGCCGTGCGCGAGCTCAACGACCCGTCCGCGAACAGTTTCACTGCGCCTAGCAGCAGGTAGCCGCCGCCGGCCGCCGGCGGCGTCATGGTAAAGCGGTAGGGCAGCGTGAAGTCGTCGCTGCGGCCCGACTGCACCGCGTCCGTCGTCATCACGCGGTAGAACTTGTCCATGAAGCGCTCCACATCGTTCAGCGGCACGCCGTACCGCACGCGCAGCCGCATCGCGCCCTCACGCTCCATCTGCGCGAGGAAGTCGATCTCGCTCACGTTGTCCGTGTACGTGGTCGACATCATGGAGAAGACGGAGGTGAAACCGAGCGAGAGAAGGTGTTCAGTAGCGGCCTCGAGCGCACGGCGTTGATTGGCGGGCGTGTCAGCGGTAGGCGCGTAGCGCTTCGTCAGCTGGATGGCGTTGTCGCGGAGGACACCGTTCGGCTGACCGTTCTCGTTCAGCTCGATAACGCCACCCTCGACGGAGGTGATTAGCGGCTCGCCATCTTCGGCACCAGGGATGATGTGGCAGCTGCGCAGCGCGACCGTATTCATAACAGCGGAGTGTATGTCCTTACTGTACATGACCAGGTGGATCTTCGTGCTCACCTCATCCAGCCACTCGCTCGTCGGCGAGCAGCCCAGCACCGCCTCGCTCCAGCCGACGCCGTACACCCAGCCGCCCTCCTCACGGTTGTAGCGGTGCTCCACGAAGTCGCGAACGATTGCTGTGAACTGTGTCCTGCTCGTCGCAGAGCCCAGCTGAGGTGCGAGCAACATGCGACCGCCGTCAAGGAAGTGCACATGGGAGTCGATGAAGCCTGGGTACACGGCGTGGCGGTGCTCACAGTCGATGACGCGGTACGACACCGTGCGCGGGCGGCCACCCACCACCGGCTGAGGGGTTGCTGCTGCCGCATCGACGGGCTGCGCAGCCACTAGCGCGCCGTAGCGCTGTTGCACCTCTGCGGTGCTACCGATGAAGCTGATGCGGCCGCCCTCCACCAGCAGCGCGTCAACCTCCGGCGGGTACGATGATGGCACGGTCGGCTGCAGAGCCGAAGCGCCACGCCACACACGCCGCGCGTTGACGACGGCTAGTACAGAGGTCATGGCGTTGCTGCCCTGTGCACGGGGTGGAGAGTGTGAGGCAGAGGAGAAACGACTGCTTAAAGGTGACCAAAAAAAAACGTGTGCGACTGTCACGCGCCGGTTATCGAATTACGGTCGCGGGCAGCAAGCGTGTGAGCCCCAAACATCGACGGGCGAAGGGGGAGGGAGGGAGATGGCGCTAGGCCGATGTGCGGTGCGGGAGCAGCGAGGCAATGAAAGCAACACGGAAACTTGATGCCCCGTTAGTGTAGTGTAAACGTGGAGACGAACGCGCGTCCTCACCAGGGTTCAGGGGCGCACAGCGAGTGGAGGGAGAAACGCTACAGAGGCGCAACTCCCCCACGCACGCACCCACTGATGCGCAGCGAGTGCAAAAGCTGACGAGGAGGTTGCTGGCGCAGCGGTGCCGCCGCAGTCGGTTGTGTGAAAGGACATGGACACAGAGGAAGAGAGGCGGAAGTGGATGGGTGGGGAGAAGGCAGACGGCAGAGCCTTTACAGCCCAGCCTTTACTTACCCCTCCCCCAAAATGGGCGCAACACATACACATAGGCGCAAGCGCAGGCAAAGACGGACAACCCCTACCTTGAGCACGACTCAGATCATTCGATAAGTGTAGCGCCATGGCTGAGGACCTTTACGGAGTCCGTCCTGCGAAGGCAGCTCGCGCATCATGTACTTGCCAAGCGATACCACTGCCGCGTTTGCCTCGTGTCCGCCTTGCACCCCTCCACCTTGATTGTTGCCGCCCGACTGCAGCTCATCCGCGCGCAGGCGTCGCACAAAGCGCATGTAGTTCACCTTGCCACCAAAGGCACGCAGGTAGCAGCAGTTCTTCACCATCAAGGAGAGCGGCACCCCGTCGCAGTCGTCCCGTAAGCTGAAGTGCGGTTCTTCTTTGCGGAGAATCGTCATGAGCTCGTGCAGCTTGAGCGCCACCTCATCATAGTACACGGCGCTAGAGTCGTCCGCGCCCTTGTCAGAGGCGACATTTGCGTCAGAGTAGCTGTGCTGCGCAGCTCGGCGCGTGCCTGATGCGAAGGAGGCGGCGGATATCACGTTGTTGTTCATGACCACCTCCACCGGCAGCGGCGGACCGTAGCGGAGCAGCGCGCGGTGCACAAGAGCATCAAAACGCTCCTGCACAGCGCTGTTGCCGGTGTCCGCATTCACGGCGTCATAGTGCGATGACGAGGTCGGCTGTGCGGACCCGGGGACGGAGTGCGCCCCATCCCCTGCCCCCTGCTGCCGCCGCCGTAACTCTTCGGACTCGTCCTTCCATTTGCGCAGCGGATCTGCGGCCCGCCAGTTCGCTTCCTCTTGCGCTAGCGCGTCTGCCTGCGCCGCTGCGGACGACTCGGCCGAGCTCAGTGGGTTGGTGAGCCCACTGCGCCACGCGCGCTGCTGTGCAGTTCGTGTGCGCCCCGGCCCTTGGCGTTTCTGCAGTTTCTCCAGAAGTCGAGTGGACTCCAGCACCGTCTCACGCGAGCGTTGCCGGCCGCCGCGGCAAGCGCTGTTGGCGACGGTGGCAAGCCGTCGTGCTGCTCGTCTCTCCAGAACAGGACACAGCAGTCCCTTGAACATGTAGTGACTAGTGGGCTGAAGGAGGGAAAGAGTAGAGTGTGAACTATGACGCGACGGCGTCGGTGTAATTGTTGATGTTGTGCCTGTCTTAAGCTACGGATCACACAACGCGCGGAATTCAGTCACGTGCGCCAGCTGCGGCTTGCAGGGGCGTCACAGGTGTGACTACCGCTATTTAGCAGCTGCAGCCTTTCAGATAGTGAGTTGATGGATGCAGAAAGGAGCGCTGATAGCTGAACGAAGGCGATAGCCGAGGAATAAGGGGAACACAGCGACGGATGTAGGGGTAGCATGCTTAAACGCACGTGCAGCAGTGCTCGTTGCCGAGAAGCGGAAGAGGAGTGGGGAGTACGAGAGTTCACGCCTCGGGGTACCTCTTCAAGCTCCAATACACACGAAGGCAGCACATACACGGTGACGCCACCCTCCCATCTCGCTCTCTCTCTCTCTCCGGCTTTGAAGGATGGCGCGCATTTTCAGTGCTTTATGCATCGTCAGCTCGATGAGCGTTCACTCGTGCGCAGAGCCCAGAGGCAAGAAGAGGGCGGAGCACGAGAGAGAGACCGTTTGCAAGGTGCACCCCCAGTGAGTGTGCGCATGCCTTCACGCTGAAAGGCAAGACTGGCCATGCCACCACTTCGGCCAGCCGCTTCTCTCCCTCTCATCGCCTCAATGTCCGTCGCTTCGCTCAACAAGGAGTGCAAGCGTCCGCCCGTCCCCGTCATGCTTTCGCTAGACATCATGTGCGCTGTTTCGTTTCCCTTTCATTTGCCTTGCTGATGCTCATTTCTTCGCGACCTGGCGTCGTCCAACACCGGCGCACCGACACAGCTCCGCGCCCCTCATGCCTGCCGAGGCGACCAATCATCTTTGCGTGCCCCCGTGCTCTCCGCCTCGCTCTTTCTCTCGCCCCGCCTACCCCTCAACTGCTGAAGCGTAGGCACGCTCTCCGTGGATGTGTACCGTGTTGAGAACGATGCCTTGGCAACACGGCACTCAAAAGAGACAGTCGGTGTAGGGGCGACGGCAGATGACGAGAGAGGAGGAAGAGCGATGGCAGGAGAAGCGCCGCCTCACAGCTGCAGACAATTTTACAGAGACGTGAATGCAACACAAGAGAGAAGAAAACGGAAAGAGAGCAGTTTCGCGACACGCGCACGAGAGAAGACGCACAAGCGCACTCGCGAAATCCAAAGAGGAAACAATATCAAAAGAAGACAGCACACACACACACACACACACACACACAGGAAAAGCAACAAAGGGAGAGACGGGAAAAGGGTACAGAATCAGGGAAAGAGGCGTCGGCTGCGTGTACGTGAACCGCCACCTTCTGCGGCTGTGTGAGATCGACAGTGTCTATGTATTACGCATGCACTGCATCATGTCCACACGCACACAAGCACGCTTCCTACAGAGAGGGGAGGGAAGCGGAAGAGGGTAATACAGTGTACTAGCGGGGCCGCCTTTTTCTCAAATTTGCCTTCACGCGTGGCGCTCGAGAAGGGGAATGCGTTCCCCTGGCGTTCCGGCGTATGATCGTGCATCGAAGGCACTTTGAGCGTCGGCAGAGCAGCGCATGTCTCGGTGTCGCAAGTACCCCCACGCTGCAACTGCTGCGGAGGCGAGGAGGAACACACAGAGAAGGCTATACGCGTGTGAGCGGTGCGGCCAGGTCAAGAGGAACGCGCCGGTCTGCGACTGCTCGTATCGCTGCACGGCCTTGCCCTCCTTGCTCCGTGGGGAGTAGACCAGATAGGACATCATCATGCCGCGGTCCTCGTGTTGGAGGGCATGACAGTGGTACACCACCTCGCCAACGTACGTTGCCGCCTTCCAGCGGATGGTGGTGACGCCGTCCAAGATCGGAATCGTGTCACGGAACTCGCCGCTGTGTACGCCGTACATGGCCATGGTCTCGTTTTCGTGATTGCCCCCGGGGCGGGGCTCGAAGGAGAGAAACTGGAAGTGGTTGACGTGAAAGTGAAGGGGATGCGGTCGCTTGTCGGTCGGATCACCGTACACGCGCGCCGTCACAACCGCATGCAGCGGCACTGTGAAGCCGTGATAGCCCTCGATGCGCCTGCCGATCTCGCCTTGGAAGTACTCATAGTGGCACGTCGACGAATTCTGCAGCGATTGACAGTTCGGCCCCTGACCGAGGACATAGTACGGCTTTGTGATGGGCAGGTCCCGCTGCGAGAACGAGATCTCGCGGTAGAAAGTGTTTTGACCTTTGAGCTGCAAGTAGCCAGGGGAGTACTTGTGCATGGTCACGGGGAAGGCTACAGCGCGACCACCCTTCTGGTGCTTCCCTCTCGACTTCAAGTAGAAGATGGCGTCTGAGGGGTCGCCAGTGTGGGACACCGGATACGTCCCCTCCTCGTCGCACACCACGACCAGACTGCGTCGCGTTGCCGTCGTGAAGTACAGCCAGCCCTCCACCACCTCGACAGTG
Organism: Leishmania infantum JPCM5; assembly: GCF_000002875.2. Classification (NCBI taxonomy): domain Eukaryota; phylum Euglenozoa; class Kinetoplastea; order Trypanosomatida; family Trypanosomatidae; genus Leishmania; species Leishmania infantum. The sequence continues at coordinate 374,678 of NC_009388.2, forward strand.
CGGGGCAGCTGCGCGCCATCGATGGCTGTCATGTGGAAGGCGCACTGCTTGGGGAGCGACATATTTATGTAGCACGAGCCTGCCGCAAACCCGATGCGCAGCAGCATCGGATGGCCACGCTTGACCCTCACGGTCGGGCGATGCTGGCCGTTCACGAGAAACAGCTCGGCCGGCATCTCGTACTCGTTGCCCTTGCGGTCCACAATACGCGGATCGAATGGGAGGAGGGAGCTCATCGCGGCGTCAAGGCTTGACATCGGCATCCCGTCGCACCTTTCCGAGGTGTTAAGGCGATACAGGTGCACCATGAGAATCTGCGAGTCCCAGCCATGAAAGGGGTGCCTTGGGGTCTTTGTAAAGTCGCCTTCCCCCACATCGATGGCCCCGAACATCCCACCCATCACGTGATAGTAGACGGCACCGTGGGAGTGCGCATGATACCAGTGAAGGCCCGGCTCGTGATCGCGCGGAACATTGATCGTGTACACCAGCGTCTCGCCCGGGAGTGCAACTTTGAAAGGATTGTCCATTTTAGGATCGCTGTGCATGCCGTGGAAGTGCACGTTCGTGATGTTAGGACCGTGGAGCGTGTTCATCCGACCTGTCATGTTGGCCATCCCCTCCTTTCCCAGGTCGTTCACTAGTTTCAAGACAATTCTACCGCCAGGGTTGACCTTCAGCGTGGGGCCGGGAAGCATGGGCCCGCTGTTGCCCACTTCATATAAGCGTCCCGTGTACTCGAAGAAAACCTCTTTCCCATCGATCCACTCGAGCGGGATGGAGACCCGTCCGGTGCGCACGTAGAGTGTGACCTTGGTGTTGCTTCTGCCCCTAGGAAGTATGACGGGTGATGAGACAGCATCAGCGGCATTACCCGCTGCTATGTGCCGGCACACAACAATGGCCAGCAGCAGCAAGGCGAGCGGTGCACGCATGGCTCCTAACCAAAGCGCACGCGCTTGAGCAACTACCACACGTACAGATATGCTCTACACAGGGAAGTAAAAAGGAAGCAATCAAAGGGTTGTAAGGCCAGCACAGGAAGCAAGCACATTCAATTGACATAACACAGGCGACGACAGCCGCGGAGAGGAGCAGGACGCACAGCAGCACGAAGCCGCCTTTCATCAGCAACGCCATCCGGCACCTCTTGAACAAGAGAATACTCATACAAAGTACTCGCCCACCACCCACACAGGCATGCGTGCGATCAGAATGCAACACACAGCGGCGCACATGAGTCTTACCCTGAGCCATCTCGCAAACCTGACGCCGCTGCTCTGCGTGGTTCCGCACAGCAACGCGCTTCTTGCTCTCTTTCTCTGCGCTTTTTCGGCCTTTCTCACTACACACGACAGGCGTGAAGTATTTCCTACTTAGTTCCTAAAGGAAGAGGGACGAAAACAAAACGACGTAGGCGCGACCCGCCCTGCATGAGACTGTTTGTTACTACAAAGCTTACAGCAGCGGCTGGCAGAAAACAAAAATGGGAGCGAAGGCAGACCAGCTGTCAAACAGGTCACCCGTTGCAGTCGCGTATCAGTTCCACACATTTGCGCTCCTCAAACAATCGCGCGCAGGCGCTCCAGCTGCTCCTTGGAACAGCCAGTCCACTTCGGGTCGGTAATGTCCACGTCGTTGCTGTTGATCAGTTGCTTGTACCGAATCTCGTTGCGACGCGCAATGGGGTCACGCCAATACGGGTAGCCTGCCCACCAGCCGTTCTTTCGCTCCGTCTCCTCAGAGCAGTAGCTTGCGTGCTTGAACAGAAACACCATGGATAGCAGACCAACGACTGCCATCATGTTGTACTCCTGCGTGAACAGCTTCAGCTGGAGCACAGGGATGCGATCGCACTTCCAGCGGGTGTAGACCATCTTGAGGATCGCTGCGTTGGCACCTGGCTGAAACACAGATAAAGAGAGAGGAGACCGTGTCTGCTCCTGTTGCCATGCACGAGGTAGCAAATCACCAACATGCCATGCAAAGTTTCACATGCACCAAGACGAGAGAGAGAGTCAGCGGAATCCAAAGAAGAGAACCATCGTGAAAGGTTGAGTAGTGCCTTGAAAAGAGTTTGCACTCACTCAGTTGCGCGCCGCACTTGCTGGGATCTGTCAGAGGAAACAGTGCTACAACTTTTCCCGTTGCCTTCACATGCACCGCGGCATAGCATTGCTTTGTCGAACACGGCGCCTCAACGCAAGTCCTACCACTAAAGTATCGTCCACTTTTACCAATCGTCTTTTTTTTTCTGTGTCATCAAGTGCATGCGTACATCGCAATGAGATCGCTGAACGCAGAACAGAAAAAAAAAGCACGCAACCACACACACAGCCAGAGAAAGAAATAAACATCAAGCAAGTGCAAAAGAACCCTATCTACATTATTGCCTGTGCGGCAGCAGCAACACCGTTCTCTCAATCAGTCCACGCCATACCGTCCACGGGAACTTCGGAGCAAACCTGCAGCGCGCTCGTCGGGGCCCAGACGCCTCGTTTAAAGGCACCTGTCTGCGCCATTTGGATGCTGGGATAGTGCAGGGATGCAGCATCGTCGAGCGGTCTGTTTTTCTTGTCGAACTTTCCTTCATAATAGGACCCTCCTTGCAGAATCCACTGCCCTTGCACAAAGTTACCGCGGACCCACTCCCCACGGTACTCGCTCCCATCCGCAAAGTGGTAAGTTCCATAGCCATCCTTGGCGCCAGCTTTCCAGTTACCCGAGTACACGTCGCCGTTGAGGTAGTAGTAAACGCCCTGCCCGTGTCGTTTATTTTCCAGAAACTCCCCTTGGTAGAGGGTGCCGTCCTTGTTTTTCATGACTCCGCGGCCAGTTCGCTTTCCGCGCACGTAGTCACCATGGTAACACGGACGTTGTCCATACTGCATGATGCCCTCTACGACGTGACGGCCAAGCTGGAGTTTAGTAGCAATTTCTGCTACCATCGCCTTGGCATCCTTGCCCGCACCTGTCAGCAGCTCCACTTCCTTCGAAACGACCCGGTCGGCCTCGCTGCGCCCTTTGCTCACAAAAATGTACTGACCCCTCCCGTGCTTTTTTCCCTCGAAAAACTCTCCTTCATACGTGTCACCCGACGCATACGTCGCTTTGCCACAGCCAGACCTCTGCTGGAACTCATCACGTGGACCTGCGTATATTCCTAACGTGCACACAGACTTCACGAAGTTGCGATCAAAGACAGCTCCACTTTCCTCCGACCTCTGGCAGAAATCATCGATCCACGCTTCGACATCTGTCTCCGGCTCACCGCCCTCGGCGAGGAACGCGGCAGCGTACGCGTTCCAAACATACAGTTCGGCTTTCTTGAAGCCTGTCACTGCGTCGATCTCATCAATGTTGACCTGCCGCACCTTGCCCTCTCCGTCTGATGGCATTGTCGCGCGTCGTGTGTATCGGTAAAAGGTAACGTCACTCTGAGCCAGAAGCCGCCTTGCCCGGTAAAGAGTGCGGCGAAAGCACAAAAAGTGCAGAATGGACAAAACAAAAGAAAAACAAGGGCCAGCCACAGCGGGAGTGAGGAAAAGGAGAGAAATTCAGAAAAAGCGCACCTTTTTTCGCGGAAAGCGATATAGGCGGACTCATACACCATGATAGCATGCAGTAACGTGACCAATACACAGCAATAGAGAAAAAGAGAAGGACCGTGCACTAATCATTTCCATCTCATGCACAGTCTACCCACCTCCACTTTTGACAGCCTGATGACGACGCGAAGCTACACGTCGTAAAAAGCGCAGTAGCATATGCCGCCAAGGCACCAACTGCCAATTACGATTTTCTGATCACACCGTCAGCTTCTCTTTTTTTTGCTTCTTGTTGTTTTCGATGATTTCATAGCTTTACCGGCATTTGACTTCACCACAGTTCACGACATACACACACAAATAAAACAAGTCATGCATCGGGCTCAGGATCCTTGCATAAAGAAAGAAAAAAATAAAGAACCTGTTACCGCCGACGAGAGCACAAAAAAGGAAACAACAAAAAAAAAACAACAACCTTCCCTCTACATTTGTTGCTTTTCGCATTTCCTTATTAGATCTTACTTATTTTTAGAAGAGTTTCTCTTTGTCATCCATTTTTTTACCTGTTTTCCTTCATCTCTGCATTAGTCAGCATCCTCATCATCATCGTCCTCTCCATCCAAACCCTTCTTGCCTTCGTCTGCGTCGCCGTGAGGCTGCGGAGGCGTCACCACCTTCAGCTGGCCACCGCGCTTCTTGATTTCCGCCGTCATCGCCTCTATTGCCTCTTTCATTCGCTGAATACCCTCTTCCTTCATATCCGTGCGCGCTCGGATGCCATACTTGGGGGGTCCGATGATATTGACGGACAGGTGGATCTGGGGATCGCTGCCTTCTCCGTAGCTGCGGCCAAGAATGAGGACGTCGCGGATCGCCTCCACACCATCACACGCAAAGCACGTGATCTCGACTTCCGCAAACAGCGTCAACACCTTCAGCCGCATCGCGTTTTTCAGCGTCGACATCAGGCAGTCCGATATGGCTTTGTCAAGCTTCAGCGGACCCAGAATGCGCTCCACGTCTTCCGTCTGGTTCAGTTCGTAAAGCCACGTCCACGCGTGCTTGCCCGGTTCCCGCTGGTAAAGCGGATAGGCGATCATTTCCATTGCATCCATAGCGGGGATATCGCACAGCTCAGCGACATGGCAAACAATAGAGCGAACTTCGTTCCCCTGGCGGAAGTGCGCTTCGCACGCCTTTGCTTCGTTGGGCGTTACCAGCTTCTTTGACAAGTCAATATAACCCTTGTCCTTGTCGATACGAATCACCTGCGCCGGCTCGGTACGGCCTACCTTGATCAGCTTTCCCATCGAGCGCACACGGCGCCTAGTCACCTCCGTGTACGGAATAATGCCTTCGCGCTTGCCGTACTCGAGCAGCTGCACTACCGCCGAGGTGTCATTCACCTGGGTGATTTTCACCCAAACGACGTCGTTGATCTTGGGCATCGTTTCCACGTAGAACGGAATGTCCTTGCCATCCCATGAGGTGATGCCCAGGCACCCGCAAACAAACTTCTGCTGACGCTTGTTCAAGTCACGCATCCACTCCGGACGCTCGTTATTGCTACCCTTCGTCTCACCCTCCACAACCTGAGCGGAGAGAATTGTGGCCTTCTCAAGGAGCACCAGCAAGTGGTCCAGAGTTTTGCAGTCCACTGGAACAGGGAACGGCTCCGCTAATAGAAGCTTTCGCCGCGCCAGGCTCTGATTGAGGCGAAAGTACTCTTTTGGAACGGCATAGTAGACATTGTCCGTCGTTCGGCAGCAGCACTTCGTTTTGTAGTCCACAGTTTCGGGACTATCGGTGACACAGTAAGAAGCCATGCTTTCGCTGTTTCAAAATGTAATTCTTTCTTGGAGGAAGCACAGGTATCCAGCCATCACAAAAAAAAGAGCATCAAAACAAAAGAGCAGAAAACAGCGGGAGGCACAAAGAGTTGGCAAGGAGTGTCGAGCATATTATAGGGCAACAGAGAGCAAGAGACCCACCATTCACTCTCACGCTGAGGCGCGGACGTACATGATAAAGCAGCGTAATGGCTGTATCCGTGTAGCGGTCAAAAAAAAAGAGATCAGCTCACCAGCAGCTCGCTGTGTGAATAGACAACTTGAATGGTTGACGTTCGCTGTATAGACTTGCTCATCACACCGTGACTTCCAAAAAATCTACATCGCACTGACCTTGCACTTCACGTGCTCCTCTGCGCCTCTTTATACAGCGCACACAACCCAAAACCGTGCATCCTATTGCACAGCATAATGAGGTACTGAAACATTTTATAAGAAGAGATGTAGCTCGTCTGATTTAGCATTCGGCAACTAGCTGATTCAAGTCAGCCGTATTGCCGGTTACCACTAATTGTGAAGCCCCTGCACGCGCAGAGAGAAAAGCGCCAAAACTGCGCAATCGCGCAGCACCCACAATACGTGCAGCACAAACAACAGCAACTCAATTGAGAATGACAGCAATCAGAGACAACCCTTTCCCGTTGACAGGGCCCCGCTGCCGTCCTTAACATCAACATAAACTCAAAGACCCTCATCCCTGGCCGACGACAACGACATCAAATTTCCCTACTGCTTCTTCCGTCCAAAAACGACCGACGGGACAAACATGCGCAGGGGGGGGGGAATACGATCCCCATTAGCAGCTGTGGCCGGTACTCCGGTCTTCTTCCTCACTCCCTGCGCAGCGCTTTCGCACACCTCACTTCGACTCACCTTCCTCGAGAGGAAAGTGACCCCTCGTCTAGCGAGCAGAAGCCTGTCTTCGAACCTTGTTCTCCAGCACCGCAGCACCGCCAAGAGGCACGAGAGAGATTTCACACATTTAGAAGCCTCTCCTCGTAGGACATCCATATAAGGATCATACTAGTGAATTTATCAGCGAAGGGAGAGTAGCTATCAGTGGTGTGGCGGTCATATACGGAAAACCCCCTAGTTTCACCGACCCCAGGTCTCCTGCGCGATGGACGCCGCAGAAAGGATACATGACGCTATGACTCACTACCTTTAGTGAGGCAACAGCGCGACAGCTAACACAGAAACCGCTGCGCAGGGGGGGGTAGCATCACACTCCACCAATAGAGAACAAACAGGGCATCTCAACTAAACCTAGCAAAGAGTCCCCAAGGGGGAAAGCGCAACCAAAAAACAAATCACAAAGCTCCAGCAATGCCGCACACCAAACAACACGACCGAAGACTGACCGCGCTTCCTGAGCACACGAACACATGCAACTGCTCTCGTTCTTCCCCATAATTCAATCTGCGCCGACACCATCACGTCCACGGGTACACACGTACGTGTGCAGGTGCGCTGGTTAGGGTTAGGGTTAGGGTTAGGGTTAGGGTTAGGGTTAGGGTTAGGGTTAGGGTTAGGGTTAGGGTTAGGGTTAGGGTTAGGGTGAGGGTTAGGGTTAGGGTTTTTTTCTCCACTGATTCCTTGCACAGCGACACCCTCTCCAACAGGACGGGGGCGTGACGGTGTACTGGTGTACTGGTGTACTGGTGTACTGGTGTACTGGTGTACTGGTGTACTGGTGTACTGGTGTACTGGTGTACTGGTGTACTGGTGTACTGGTGTACTGGTGTACTGGTGTACTGGTGTACTGGTGTACTGGTGTACTGGTGTACTGGTGTACTGGTGTACTGGTGTACTGGTGTACTGGTTAGGGTTAGGGTTAGGGTTAGGGTTAGGGTTAGGGTGTACTGGTGTACTGGTGTACTGGTGTACTGGTGTACTGGTGTACTGGTGTACTGGTGTACTGGTGTACTGGTGTACTGGTGTACTGGTGTACTGGTGTACTGGTGTACTGGTGTACTGGTGTACTGGTGTACTGGTTAGGGTTAGGGTGAGGGTGAGGGTTAGGGTTAGGGTTAGGGTTAGGGTTAGGGTTAGGGTTAGGGTTAGGGTTAGGGTTAGGGTTAGGGTTAGGGTTTTTTTCTCCACTGATTCCTTGCACAGCGACACCCTCTCCAACAGGACGGGGGCGTGACGGTGTACTGGTGTACTGGTGTACTGGTGTACTGGTGTACTGGTGTACTGGTGTACTGGTGTACTGGTGTACTGGTTAGGGTTAGGGTTAGGGTTAGGGTGAGGGTTAGGGTGAGGGTTAGCCTTAGGGTAGGGTGAGGGTTA
>NC_009389.2:2500-92500 GCF_000002875.2 Leishmania infantum JPCM5
TGATCTGTCCACTGTGACGCCCCGCTGCTTTGCAGCGGTTAAGCGGTGACTGAAGAGATTCGTTAGTGGGGAGGGGGGGTTTGTGCGAGTTTTAGATGGTAGTTCTGAAGGATGCGTCCAGGATGCTGTACAGCTGTGGGTGGTATGTGGTTGTATGGGCTGGTGTTCTTGTGTGCGCCTACCTGTTATCTTTAACTTTTTCAGTGTGTCTGAAAGGCGCGTTGCTTTCAGTGAATGGTCCTTCTCTTTCTGTGGTTGGGAACAAGTGTTTGTATCTCTTGTCGCAAGCGGCAAATGAATTTTTTCTCACTTGACCGCAGCGGTCGGATGACGTTAAAAGGTGGCCGTATTGTTGTGTCGGGATCTATCTTTCTTTTTGCGATTTTGGCGTCGACGGGGAGTGGTGGTGGTGGCCGAGATGTGGGCAGCTCTGCTGGGAAAGAGACTTCACCTGAGCCTGTACTTCTTACTTTTTCAGAAAGTCAGCTTCTGTTCCTCATAAAAACCGCCTTAGCAGCATGGATGAAACGAGGGGATTCTGGTTTTGCTTAAAGGGGTTGAATCGGAACTCGAAGATGTGTGGATACGCATGTGCAGAGGTATTCGCAGTGCGTTCCGTTTGTAGTTAGATAGGAACCCCCCCCCTGTGGTGTAGTAATCTTGCTAGCGTATTCTCGTTTATTGAAGCTGTATCCTGAGACTCTGGTGATTCATAACTGCGCAGAGGTAATGAGCTCTGCAAGGCTTCCTGATGAATGTTAACTGCACGTGCGGGAAGAGAGTCTATTGTACCGTGGCTTTGTTCGTTCTCGTCAGTATTCTTTCCTTGATTCTTGAGGGTCATACGGTCATAGTCAGTTTCCCCAGAAAATTGTTTGTTGTCCCAGGTTTCAGTATTAACTGCGACAGCACTGCTAGTGCCCTAAAACTGTTTTTCTTTCTTTTTGTTTGAGAGGGAGTAGGGGGCTTTTTTTTGCTGTTACTGATGCCGAAGGCGCTCGCCTTGTGCCAGTCATTGCAGTGTGCCATTTCGAGATGGGCGTTGTCTGGATTCGTTGGTTTTTGCAGTTTACTGTGAAAGAGGAGGCACAGAGGCTTTTTCGATGGATTGTAACTGGCCGAGAGAAGTCTTGTCAAAGATAGGTGTGAGAAACTGTTCTATGTTTTGTGGTCGTTGCTGTACTGAGGCTAAGGCAAAGAGTGAAGCACAAAAAAAAAGTTTTTTGTTATGGAGCGTGAGAAGGGGCCGTTCAGAATTTGAATTACAAGCATCTCTTTGCGTTGGTTTGTTGTGGTCGCAAGTGGTCAAGATTGATCGACACTTTCAGCTTTTCAATGTGTGTCTTGATTTTTCATTTATTCATCCACCGTGGCAGGGATTTTCGTGTCGTGAAAACGGAGGTTTTCTTTCGTCTATTTTTGTCTGAGTGGAGGTACCAGATGCGCAAGGAATGCAAAAGGTTCCTTATAATCTGCGAGACGGGAGATATAAAAAGGGTGTTGTTGAGATGTGGTGCGGAAACCGGATGTGCTCCCCCCAACCAGGATAGAGCAGTAACCGATTGTAATAGCAGCGGGAGAGTGTCAAGTGCCTTATGCTGGTGTGTAGTCATCACTCTCATGTTTTTTTTTTTTTTGATGTGGAGCTGGTGTTGCTTCTTTCTTTTCTGCTCATGTGTGTTGATGTATAGCTTTCAGCGACGAGGCTTCTGTGCTCTCGTGCTTTTCAATTCGAAGACCAGCCCCCGGCATCTATTTTTTTTTTTACCGCAAGTGCCATTGAGCATGGGCTGTTCGACTTTTTTCTTGCGGTTTTTCGTTGAAGCCGAGCACCCTCATTGGTTTTTGCTTCAGCGATGTGCAATCATGCGGATATTAGCGCTGTCGAAGCTTCTTATCCTTTGTGTGTTTGGATTCTTCTAGTGATGATGCGACCATGTTATCGGCGGAGTGTTAGCATGGAGGCCGAAGCAGGGAATCGTAACGTTTGCCGCTTTCTCGCCTTAGTGATCGGATATTTTTGTGCGGGTAGCTATCAAATTAATGTAGGGCTGGTACAGAAAGCTTCCCAGTTTTCAAAGTCTGTTTGAGGCGTCGGTTTTGTGTTTGCTTCGGTGGGATATGAGGGTGGTTATCCGTTTATTTTTTCAATGCAAGTTTTGTGGCAACGAAACAGGTCTGGAGTTCGTGTCTTTTCGTACGAGTAAGGTGCTGGTTGCGTTCATTGTGTGTGCGTCGTATCGCTGCTGATATGTACCGTTTGTAAGGTGCTGGTCACCGAGGTGATACATCTCTGCACATTGATAGACGGTGTGTGTCACTTCCTGTCATTCTTGTCCGTAAAGACAGGAAACGGGCAAAGGCTTTATAGCATATATACATGTTTGCGTGAGGAACTTTGCGTATTGGCCAATCATGAGATCTTCTCCCGTATTGTTACTCATTATCCTTGTTGGTGTACTACTGTGGGATACCTTTGTGAGCAGTATATATATATATATATTCTTCTCCCTTTCAAATTATGTGCTTAGAAGAAAAGGACGTGGCTCGATGTAGCTTTTTTTTTAAACTAATTACTTGTGTGATGCGTTGTCGCAGCCTTCAGGCGGTGATTTTGTTGATGTGTGTCTGAATGTGTAGGTCTGCGGAAGGTATATTCTCTTGTTTTTCGAACAAAAAGGTTCTCTTGTGCTGTGGGAAAGCAAGGGACAGAGGTTGCAGCCTTTATTTTCTGTTTAGCGTGCTGGCTGGTTTGTTTCTTGCCTTCGTGGTGGTTGCTGGCAGCTCTCGGCGCTCCTGTTTGCATCGGCTGAGGAACTGTCCTTCAGGGGCGTTGATAGCGGTGCTAGTGCTTCGGGAGGGAAAATGGGAGTACGAATTGGGACGTAGGCGTCAGGCTTACGATTCTTGTGTGTTTTCTTTTCAGCTAAGCTTAGTAGAGGATGTTTTTTTCCAAAAAAGAGGAATTTATAGATTTTAGGTGCGACGAAAAGGGAAAGAAGCTGTGACAATTGTTCTAGAGGAGCTCTGAGCCGGCATGAGTCTTTTCTGTGACCTGTGTTGTTGAGGGCGGAATGTGTGTGCATTTTCCCCTGAGCGTCAATCATATAGTTGACACACCAAGGGAAAGCCATCGGTTGAACTGCTTCCTTTTTACCTCTGTGTGCACTCGTGCTTTGAGAAACGCATGCAGGTTTTTCAATTTTGTCAGGACTTGCGAAAAAAAAAGGAAGATCGAAAAGCGATATCGTGACGAGGAATGAGTGAAAGAGCTCTCCGTCATTCCAGTGGCATGCTGCACCAGGCGCTTATCTTTTCTTGACTGCATTACGTTCTCATTTCCGATGACTAGGAGCGATGTCGTTGTGAGTGTTTCACTGTTCCTCCATCCATCCTTCTGATGACCGAAAACGGCAGGGGTCCTTGGGCGAAGGAATAGGGGAACGCGTAAGTCGACTTATTCGTGAGCAGTGGTTACGAGGGCACGAGTGGAAAGTTGCCAGTGGAGTATACGCTTTCAGTTGAATAGAAAACTCGCCTGCTGGGAAGAGTGGAAAACACGTAGTAGAATGCATCATGCTTATCTTTGGACATCATTTTCTCTCCTTTTCTTCTCACTCATGGTTTTTATATATTTTCTGCTCCCACCAGTGCGCCTTACATTGCTGTGCTGCGTTACGGTCACGAATCGCAAGTGTGCCCCTTTTAAAGGCTTTAGCCCACTCGCAGGAGGAAAAAACGGTTAAAAATGGCTAAACTAGTACTGCCGGACGATCCAGCCTCGATGGACGGCCACCTAATTTGCTCATTGCTAGGGGTGAAAGAGGCCCGTGGTCTTCCTTACGATGAAGTCGACAAGCGCCTTCACGAGTTTGGCAAAAATGGGTTTCCTACAATGCCCTCAACGCCCTTCTGGAAGCTAGTTGTTAGTCAATTTGAGGACACGCTTGTGCGCATTTTACTCCTGGCGGCGTTTGTAAGTTTCTGCTTGGCGGTTCTGGAAAGCAACGTGATAGACCTCGTGGAGCCGTTTATTATTTTGCTGATTTTGACGCTGAATGCTATTGTTGGTGTTTGGCAAGAAGACCGAGCTGAAAAAGCAATTGACGCCTTGAAAGACTTTGTTCCTGAAACAGCTGTTGTTGTCCGCGAGGGCATGACGCAGAAGATCCTGGCAGAAAACCTTGTCCCTGGAGATATTGTCGAGGTTGCTGTAGGAGATCGCGTTGCTGCCGACGTTCGGCTGTTAACGCTGGAAAGCACGACGCTGCGCGTTGATCAGTCGATTCTGAACGGCGAGTCGGTGGAAGCCATGAAGCAGGTGGAGTCGGTTCGCGGCAAGCCGGAGCGGTTTCCTTCGAGCATGGTTTACCGCGGCACTGCTGTTGTGTATGGCAAGGCTCGTGGCGTCGTCGTGCGCACTGGCACGTCCACTGAGATGGGCTTTATCGAACGTGACGTGCGTGAGCAGGAGGAAACAAAGACGCCGCTGCAGCTGAAGCTGGACGAGTTCGGCGTTCTCCTGTCAACGGTAATTGGTTACATTTGCCTTTTCGTGTTTGTTGTGAATCTCCTTCACTGGTTCAGAACCCACACGCCGGCCACTGAGGAGTCCTGGTTTGAACGGTACATTCAGCCCACCGTTCATTCACTGAAGGTTGCCGTCGCTTTAGCTGTCGCTGCTATTCCTGAGGGCCTACCAGCAGTGGTCACAACGTGTCTGGCGCTCGGTTCACGCAAGATGGCGCGGCACAACGCTCTTGTGCGTGATCTACAGAGCGTGGAAACGCTTGGTCGATGCACCGTAATCTGCTCCGACAAGACAGGAACGTTAACGACGAACATGATGTCCGTGTCGGAGGTGGTGACAATGGAACCGTCTGGTAAGGCCCACAAATACAGCATACATGACTCGAGGTTCAACATCGTGGCGGCCGCCGTTTCGCACAACGGCACTCTAGCCGGTGACGTGCTCGGCAACGACGCCGCGCTGGACATGGTGGCCACGATTGCCACGTTGTGCAGTGATGCATCGCTAATCTACGGTACGCGCTCGGTGGAAGTGGAAAAGGTAGGGGACGCCACCGAGGCGGCTCTTCTGGTGATGAGTGAGAAGCTGTACCACAGTGCGGCGCGGAATGGGGTGGACGGTGCGCATTTGCCGGTTGACCGGTGCAGATCATTGAAAAGGCAACTTTGGCTCAAGAAGGCGACGCTGGAGTTTACGCGCTCTCGCAAATCGATGAGTGTGTGTTGCACGTCGACGGCGGACGTACGCGTTCACAGCCTCTTTGTGAAGGGGGCGCCAGAAGAAATTCTCAAGCGATGCACTCGTATCATGTTTAAGGATGGTCACATTTCACCTCTCACACCAAAAATGGTGAATACTGTGACGGCGAACATCGATCGCATGTCCGGCACAGAGGAAGCCCTCCGCTGTATCGCGTTTGCCTTTCGCCCCATTCCCGACCCGAAGCAACTGAATCTGTCTGATCCAGCCAAGTTTGAAGCCATCGAGAGCGACCTCACTTTTGTCGGCGTCTGCGGCATGCTGGACCCTCCGCGGGGGGAGGTGGCAGATGCAATCGCCAAGTGCCGAACGGCGGGGATTCGCGTCATCGTCATCACCGGCGACAAGAAGGAGACAGCAGAGGCAGTGTGCCGCCGAATCGGGCTCATGCCATATGAGCCGACAAAGGGGTTGAGCTTCACCGGCTACGAGCTGGATCAGATGACCCCAGCACAAAGGCGGGCGGCGGTGAGCAGTGCTGTGCTTTTCAGTCGCACCGACCCCTCCCATAAGATGCAGTTGGTGAATCTTCTGCAGGAGCAGAGGCTCATTTGCGCCATGACGGGCGACGGCGTGAATGACTCGCCGGCGCTGAAGAAGGCCGATATTGGGATTGCCATGGGCTCCGGGACAGAAGTGGCGAAGGCGGCGAGCAAGATGGTGCTGGCAGATGACAATTTCGCCACCGTCGTGAAGGCTGTGCATGAGGGTCGTACCATTTTCAACAACACAAAGCAGTTTATCCGCTATCTCATTAGCAGCAACATTGGCGAGGTAGCCTGCGTTCTGGCTACGGGACTGTTTGGCCTGCCAGAAGCACTCTCGCCGATTCAGCTCTTGTGGGTGAATCTCGTTACGGACGGGCTGCCGGCAACAGCGCTGGGGTTCAACGCCGCCGACCCAGACATTATGGAACAGGCACCGCGGCGAGGAGACGAGCCCATTGTCGACGGATGGCTTTTCTTTCGCTACATGGTTGTGGGCGTCTATGTTGGTCTGGCTACGGTCGCGGGGTTTGTCTGGTGGTTTCTGACGAACGGATTCACCTTGTCCGACCTCGCCTCATTCACCACATGCACGGACATGAGCAATTCCAGGTGTGCAGTGCTGGCGAACCCGCAGACGGCGCGCGCCATCGCGTTGTCCATCCTGGTTGTTGTCGAGATGCTGAATGCGCTGAACGCGCTTAGTGAGAACCAGTCGCTTGTCGTGATCCGGCCTTCGACAAACAAGTGGCTCATTGCGGCCATTTGCTCTTCAATCGCGCTGCACCTCACGATCATGTACATTCCGTTCTTTTCGCGCCTGTTCGGTGTCACCCCACTTGGCGTGGATGTTGATGTCGTTGCGACCGCGAGCCCGTGGGAGGTGTTGCTGCCTACGGATTTCACGGACTGGAAAACGGTACTTGTGCTGAGCATCCCGGTTATTTTCCTCGACGAACTGCTAAAGCTTTTTTCGAGGTGCAGCAATCACCACCGTGAAAGCTATAGCGCAGAGCCTGTTGTGGGAGGGCTGAGCGGTATGTAGAATTAAGTGCAGCTGTTTTTTTCCGTCTCACGCCGTACATTCGTGCAGCCCGATCAGTCAGCCGGTACAAGGTGCGCATGTGTGCATGCGCACAGATATAGAAGCGCCAACAGCTCTTAATAATGAAGAAAAGAGAATACCACAAGGAAAAGAAACCGTTCTGCTGATGTGCATGCCGATTCGCCAGTGGCGGCACGGTTTTTTTTTGTGAGTTTTTTTTTACAGGCAACGAAGGAGACCCTGATGACGATAAGCGCCTCATCACGGTATGAGATTTCGTTACCCACTCTGCGGGCAAGTCAAGCAGCCCCTCCCCCCTAACCCCTGCCAAGTGCACAACCACCTCTGGTGGTGACAGGGTCAAGTGCCTACGACGTGCGGGAGGTCACCGCGACGTACCGCTGCCGATGTCGGTGGTCAGGTCGTGGATGGCGCTGCGTCGGAGCGACCTGCGACAGTGCGCACGCTTGCACCATCCATATGATAGGCGAAGTGCCGACGTGACTCGAGCGTATCCCACCCGGCCCTCGCACTGCCTAGTGGTGTGGGTGGGCGAGTAGAGTTTGACGGCAGAGGCCGTGCTCCCATGACCGAGTCGGTGCATTGGCGTGATGCGTGTCTAGTGCGGCTTCGCACCACCCGATGGGGCCTTTGGCAGTCCGGGTGGAGTTTAGCACACGTTCTATGGCAGAGTGGACATGTTGTGAAAAAAAAAAAGAGAATGACAGCAGCAGAGCACGAGAAATACAATCTGCAAAAAACACTGTGAGGTGTTTAAAAGCACCTTTCAAGTTTTTTATTGCTCTTTAGCGCAGGTTATCTTACGTGTCACGTAGTTGCCGGCACTGATGCGTTGTGGATCGGTGCTGCTGGAATGCCGATGAGAAAATGGTGAATACAAATGCTGCCTACTCGCTCTCATGTTTATTATTATGCGCTGCTCGATTGTGCATCGCGTGACCACAGACTGCAGTTTATAGGTCTCGGTAACAGTTTACACAGCATGTCGTGCTCAGTCACTGCGAGCAATGGCATTTGATGCTGCGTCCATCGTAAGTGGCGATGACAGCGCTCTTTCCTCCCAGTTCAGTCCGAAAGCAGGTGATGTCGGCCACGTCCATCCTGGCCCCGCCGTGCTTTTCTAGGGCCAACCCGTGTGATCACTTCTTCCCCATGTTCGTGTCGGCAGTGAATTCATTTGGTCCGGAGTGCGTCGTCTCATTCAGCGCAGTGTACATTCTCACAGAGGGCCTAGTCAAGACTCTCCTCAGCACGTCTCAGTATGTAATGATGATGAATGGGCACGTCGTCGACACCGCTGCATACCAGCGCATGACAGGGGATCAAGCACGAAGAGCTTCTCCAAGCTTCTGAGGGCCATCCTGAGTAGCATCTCCGTGCTCGGTTACAGAGAGCGGTGGTAAGTGGCCCTCCTCTGCGTCGTTGGTGCTCTCCGCTGTTGTCTACGGTGTTTACCTGTTCAAAATGTTGAGAGCGGCGTTTGCAGCGTGCATGGTCTTTCTCTTCGTTTTCTGGATTGCGAACCTTGACGTTTTATCGGAGCGCTACTAGACGACTGATGAGGCGCTACCCCGTTCCTGGCGCATACTTCGCTTCGTGTATTTTGGCATTCGTCGTGGCTGGCCAGGTCATCGAGGCCGCCGTCCGATTGCTGCTCTCCGAATTGTTTTAGCTGACTATCGGCATCTTCGCCTCCGCTGGTCTGTAGACAATCAAAATAATCGTTTTTATGTTCAACTGGTGCCGCGAGAGAAACATGGTGAAGCTCCAGGAGGACCACTGGTTCCTGCTGAGGCAGAAGGCGCTGACGAAGGCCGCCAGCAGATCGACCACCGAGGCGAGAGGGGCTGAGTGTGCGAGCGTGCCGAAACTCGTTGAGAATGAGGAGCTGCCGACATCCAAGACAGGATGGAAATCACAGAACGAAAGCGCCGAGCTTATCCAATGTGGCGAGTGAGATTTTGACAACTCTGCAGTGCAAGACGTTTCACCGTTGGTGGCGCAAGTGTGCCTGTGCGGAACCTTTGATGTGAGCAAGGAGATCGTCTCTCGCAACATCTCTGTTGCCGTCTACGGCGTCATCATGACGGCTGGCGTCATTGCGCTGACGGTGCTTAACATCATGGGTACAACCTACCAGCTGCTCTACGGCTGCGTCGGCATCTTGGTTATCCTGTGCGCGACCGGCTTCCTCTGCATCCCTATGACGATCATGAAGGCCAACATCTTCGGATGGTGCCAGCAGGTGTCCTACATCCTCATCTCCGGCGGGACGGACAACTTCTACATGTCGGATGCCAGCTGCCTGCCGGACGGGCCACACTTCTCTCAGACATTCTACAACACTGTCGGCGCTGTCATTGGCAACGCTGCCAGCGTGTTTGGTGTGTACCTGTTTGCGCGCGTCTTCTCGAAGCAGAGCTACCGCGTCACGCTAATTTGCACCACTCTTGTCCAGGTTCTTGCGAGCGTCTTTGACATCATCATTGTCGAACGCTGGAACTTGTACATCGGCATCCCGGACCACGCCATGTACATCATGGGTGATGCTATCGTGTACGAGGTGTGCTACATGCTGAACTTCATGCCACTGAACATGCTTATCTCGCGCCTCTGTCCGAAGGGTTACGAGAGCACGATGTTTGCAATTTTGGCGAGCTTCAGCAACATGGGTGCATCGACGTCGTCCACGATTGGCGCAATTCTGATGGAAACGGTGTGGCCACTCTCCTCCAGCCCGCCGTGTGACTTCAGCAACCTGCGCTGGCTGCTCATCTCCGGCCACTTCATCACGCCGCTTATCGCCATTCCGCTAGTGATTGTGCTCATTCCCGGCACCCGCATTTACGGCTCCATGGCCTCGAAGGAGAGGGCACCTCTATTTTTTCACAAGGGGCTGATTAAGAGTGGAAAGGGGCTTGCGTCTGTAAAGGACAAGGATCCCGTCCTGACGTTGAGCCAGGCATCTTGAAGCGGAGCGTATGTGCTCGTCGTTGAATTTTCCCACCAAAAAAAAAGAACATGAAAGACGTCTGGCAGTTTGTTTTCGTTTTATAAGTTCCTTTGAGTGAAAAGGAAGGTTAGCGCAAGAATGCAGGTATATCAACCCTGCGTGCTACAAAAAATGTAGTACACTGATTATGCAACGATGAAGCGACAAGAAACCCCTTTTGCGTGTAGTGGAGTAAACACCAGCCTGCGGAATGCTAGCGCGATATGTTGCTTTCTATTCTCTATTCAGGCGCAGTTTGCAGATTTTAATGAGAGGAACGACAGAAGCACTTAACCAAAAGACTGTCTGAATCCTTGTTAGTAGGCCATTGTGATGATAGTTTTCGGCGCATGCATGTCGAGTCGATTCCCGAGAAATGCTGGCATCTTCTTCCTGAAAAAATGGAGAGGTCGATCGAAAAGGGGAATGTCGGTTGATGCTTGGGCGTACCGGCAAGTGATGATGGACGACTCGAGATTCTTTTCCTTCTTTGTGTGCTTTTTTTTCCTTACCCTGCCAGCGGTGCTCTTTTGCCACTGCTGTTTTTTTGCTCATTTATTCCTCCACCGTTATCCGCTTGTTTGTGTGTGCGTGTTCTCCGTTCTCCTCGACAAACGACATTTAGTCCCACCTGCTCTGTTTCTTTGCCCATTCTACAGTGTGTGTCTACCTCGTTGCAATCACCTTGCTCTTCTCTTGTCGCAACGCTCTTGCTACTCCCTTTTTTCGTTGTCCTGTAGGTCGACGGTCAACTCACCCTCGTGGACGGAGGCTCCCCTAAGAGCTACGAAAAAATATTGTGAGAGGACCTGCTGCGCAGATGTTCGATCTGTGAGCGAAAGCATCCGAGCTGTGGAGCTGGCTGTATTTTTTGTTTACTCGCTTCTCGAAAAAAAAATACTAGTGCATGCAGTTGGGTGCTCGGTGTTGCCTTTCGTGGCAAGTTGTTGCTGTCTTCTTTGTACCTCACAGTGTCGTTATTCGATCGAATCTATTGATCAAAAAGCCGTTGTGTCTCTCTACTCCTCAACGCTCGAACTTTAAGTGCCGCTGCCCCTGAGACCATACCGCACCTTTTCGTAAATTAGAAAGACGGATACCGCCTTACACCTCGCGAAGCCGCCGAGATGGCGCAGGAGCCAACCATATGTAGCTTCCGGGAAGGCGTTGAAGCTGACGGAAGTCTCCCACACGACAAAAGGAAAAAGGTCTGTGCAGCTGCTCGAGTGAAAGGAACCAAGAATGAGAAACGTGATAGCGGTGTGGACGACTCCATGTAAGCGTGTTTTCAAGAGGCGGAGGCTTTGGCATTTTCTTTACTTTTGCAAGCATTTGATGCTCTTTTTTCTTTGGTTTGCTGTCGCTCTTCTCGCTATTTTGCCCCTCCTTGTGGGTGGACTTTTTTTCGCGTGTGTGTGTGCTCTTTTGTTTTTGCACAAGCATGCATCGAATGACCACTTGGATTGTGCATCGCGCTCTTGGTTGTCCTGCCTTAAAGAAGAATAGAGACTTTAGCTTTCAGCCGCCCTCACGCACAACTGTGTGTTGGCGGGTGTAGCATCGCAGCTGTCGTAGATACCCTCTAGTGAGAAGCGAGCGGCGGAGTTCATCAGAGGAGATCTTTCCGCTGCTCCGCGTCTCATTTTCTTTGCCACCTCGAAGCTTGCCTCCACTCTCTAGGCCCACATCTTCGCTTTTTGTGGTATTGTGTGTGTGTGTGTGTGTGTGTACTTGGGCAATAACTTCCCTCTCCCTCTGTTTCTTTGCTCCATTCGCTTTCGTGCATCCTCATTGTCCTTAATCCCTTTTTTTTCAGTAGCATACATCCTTGTGTTAGGTCAAACTGCAAGAGCGCTCTTCCTTCTCAGCTCCTGCTTCCCCCTACGTTTTGCCTCATATTTTTCCTCTATACACTGCCACCAGATCAGCCTCCATGCTGCAGCTTCCTCCCATGCTCTCAACACCGAAGCAATCTTCTACGTCCCGTAGCGCCGATGCGAAGATGCATCCTTTCGATGTTCTGGCATCGGTGAAGGATGATCCATCGCTGTCACCGCAGCTGCGGGAAAAGATTGGTGGTGCACTCGTGCGGCTGCGTGAAATTTGTAAGACGGCGGACCCGCCGAGCGTGGCGAAGGCGCCACCGAGAAGCTGCGCGCATAGCTACTTCGAAGAGATGATTAGCGGGCACGCGCCGCTTCGGTTCTCTTGCCACAGCAGCGAGTCAACGCACACGCGTGCCAAGCACTTCGACATTGCCTCCTCGCGACTCCCAGGGCCCATTGTGATGTCCTCTAGCAAGACCCTCATGCAGCGCACCACGCCTGCCCTCCAGAGTCCGAAAGAAATATTTGCAGAGCTCAACGCCATCGCCTTTCAGACACTTCGATACATCGATGAGGTGGAGCAGATCGAATTTGACGTCACCAACGTCTGTGAGCACGACGGCAGCATCATGGAGGACAAGGAGCGCCTGTTCCTCTCCGTTTGCTGCAGTGTGTTTGCAAACTTTTCCTTCTTCACCTCGCTACGCATCAACGCGGAGAAGTTCTTGCACTTTCTCCGCAAACTTTTCACATGTTACCCGCTCGACAACAGCTACCACAACGCCACACATGCGGCGGATGCGCTTCAGATGATGTCGCTCTTTTTCAGAGAGCCCACTGTAAACTTCCTCTTCTCCGACGAAGAGATAGCAATTTGTTTTCTGGCTGTGCTAGCCGTCGATGTCGCGCATCCTGGCGCGTCCGACGCACTTTTGGTCGCACTGGACCACCCCTTAGCGTCCGTGTTTGGCGATGTCGCAATCGCTGAGCACGCGTCTCTCCTGGTTTTGACGAGCGTGCTCGTACTGGAGGACAATTTCTTCTTCTCAACGCCCGACGAGGCCGTCTCAGTGGACAGTGCCCATCTTGTGAAGGAGGCACTGTACGACGTGGTGCTGAATGCAGCACTGCGTAGCCGGCCTTCCCTAATGTCTGCCTTGCGCGACATCGAGACGAGCGGTCGCATAACCGACGCCGATGCCCCAAAGCTGATGGCGGCTCTGCTGGTGATGGCGTGCAACAGCTTTGCATTTCGCTCGCAGGCACAGTGCTGCCGAATGGGTGCGTGGTTTCTCTCGGAGCTCCACCGAGAGGAGTGCGAGATGGAGCGGCACGGCATTCGTGTTACTCTGCCCCACGTTGCGGGGGCCGACTGCGCCGCAGTGCTGTCAGACTACATAAACATTGTCGTAAAGCCGGTGACGGCGGCTACCCTTGCCCTCGTTCCTACGGATCTGCAGGACCGTTTGGAGTGGAACGCAGACCTTGTGGATGCGGCAGCTAGCACGGGGGGTCGTGCTTGCAAGGTTGTCGTGGAGAGTTCCCTTGCGCAGTGGATGACGAGTTCGCTGTCTGTGATGGAGATACTGAAAAAAGTAGCCACGCACGCAAGCAGCGTGGACCGGAAAGCCTCCAAGTGCGCTATTCTCAACGCCTCTCCGTCGCGCTCCCAGGGAGCGGCTCCAGGCATGATGCGGGCCGACTCACTTAGCAGCAACAGCTCCACGTCAGGCTCTATGAGTGCCGCGAAGCGAGAAGCCACGAGTAACTGCCCGCAGCTCTCGTTTACGTCGGAACCGTGCTCAGCGGCTGGGAGTCCGACAGCGCGTCCCGGCCGGTCGGAGCACTACTTCTCCTTTCTGCGCCTCTACGACAAGTGCGAGCGCGCGGGAGAATCAGCAAAAGACTTTGTGGGGCAGCTTATCTTTCTTGCGCTACAGTTGGATCCCCGGTACATCGCTGCCTATGCGCGGAAGGAGTACGGAGATGACTGCTGTGGTGCCGAATGCGCCGAAATGGGGCTCTTGATCAGCAAAATGGAGGAGGCACCTTCCACAGCCGAGGTGATCGCCAGCCGCCCTCCTGGCGGATCCTTCTCGAATCGTGTTGCGGACGAGATCGACCACACGGACAGTTTTATTTTGTTCTTGATGGACATGTACTGCTCCCGTGAGGCGGCGCTAGCGGAGATGGAGTCGGCGGTGCCGGTAAGCGACAAGGCGAAGACGCCACCGCCGGCAGAACCCGCACCTCCCAAGGCGGCGCCACAGTGTCAGCAGAACTCGCCCATTAGGATGCCGGTCAACACGGAGAGCAAAAACACAGGCCCTAGGCTGCGACTAGTGCCATAGCCGCTTGGCAATTCGCTTTGCTGCTTTCCTCTCGCCCTTTGCTTGATGTATCCTACTTGATGGTCAAACTCTTTTCCCCCTGTTTTGTGTATTTGAGTTGCACAGTTCTCGCCCACCAGTGCAGGCTGCACGTAGCAGGTTGACTGAGCCGCTTACGACCTGTGTTGGCCGTACACGTGAGCACTGTTTACGATAGGGCAACTGCTTCTGCTACTGCGAAACAACCGAGGCGCCAACTGAACAAAGAAGCAGCAAACGTGGGGTTAGGCACGCGGCCTCTTTCCCTATTTCATTCTCTCGTATCTCTGTGTGTCCTTGACGCACGCTCTTTTTTCTTGAGTCTGTTGTTTTTCTTCACCGATACGTCTTGGTCCTCAGCTCTTAGACCTTCCGGATACACACAATCGCTCTCCCTCCCCCTTCTCTCTGGCATTACATTCTCCTTCCGCATCGTTTCATATTGAACTTAGCAGTGAAAAGGAAAGGAGTAAACTGCGCGCTCCCTTATTCGCGCCTTTCTGCCGTGCACACTTGACGCCAGCCTGCGGCAAACGTTGATGAGAAAGCTTACAGCGTCGCATGACATCCGCACTCTTGCAAAGGTGCAGATATTGTAGAGCGGCAAAGGGGTGCGCGGTGCGTATTGCTGTCGCGTGCGGCGGACTTGTTTTCTAGGCCTCCAGCGACAAAACCCTATCGACTCAGCGTGTGACCTCCTCTGCATCAGCCCTGCGGCACTCATGCTACCCAACGGTGCTTTTCTGTTACACTCCTATTCTCTTTTTCCTGTGAATGATGCCACCACCATTGCCTGCCTTACTGCGGTTCCGTGTTATCTATTCTGCCTATTTGCCGTCTCGGCGCAGACGCCATTGCGCGCCAGTTTTCTGGCATTCCTCGCCGGCTATATCACATACACGTTCACAAAGCTGGAAGAGCCCCCACATCACGAGGTGCGTGTTGTGCATAGCTGAGTAAAGGTTTTGCCGTTATGAGCCCCCGAGTTGCAGGCTTCCTCATCGGCGGTTTTGTGACGGCGATGGCATCTGCTATCCTGCTGCAGTACGACGTCCTCCGCAAGCAAGAGCTGACCACCAGGAAGACGGAGGAGGTAGCCGTGCAAGCAGACATGATCGTGCATCGGTTTCATGTAGTAGAGGCAGGGTTGCGTACCCTATCGGAGGGCGGTGAGGCCCGCCCCAGCACTACGTGAACGGGACGGAGCGCTGTTATTGAAAGGTGGCGTGTGTCCGTTTTTTTTCTCGCGCGAAGCGACCAACAGGCCACAGTAGCCACCATTAAAAACGGCAAGGAAGCGCCGATCTGTTGTCTTCACTGTTTTGCGCTGTTTTCCCCTTCGTATCCGCTACCATATCACCCTCTGGCACCAGCAGTGAACTTGCCTTTCCACGCGTGTCCTCGTGCGCTGCGGACAGCGATATAAGCGCGCCAGCAAGATGCATCCAAAAACGTTTGTGCATGTGTTCCTTCACCGCTCCTTCAAATAAATCTCATTTCTCTGTTGCCCACGTCTCTCTCTTCCTGTCTGGCTGCCTGCTATCATGCTACGGCGACTTTTTTTACCCTTGTCGTCCGTCATGCAGCTGTCTCGAGGCACTGCTTGCTAGGTATCTGACAACCGTCCACTTCCGAAAAAAAGGTCAGCCAATATCCACACCACGACTACTGCTTTCATAGAAGTTTCCATCGTACAGAATGCAACAGCGGATGGGCGCCATGCCAATGACCGTGCTCTACCCGCAGTCTTACCTGCCGCACGGCGCGGTTCCCTGTCCCGCTCCAGGCTACGGGAGCATGTTTGGCGGCTACGGCGCTGCGCCAGTGATGATGATGGTCGCTGGAAATGCGCCGTACCCAGTCAACGGGAACTTTAGTCACTCAGTCACACCAATGTACTTTGCTATGGATCCGGCCAACAGTGCGGCACCAATGGCAGTCGCGGCCGATGCCGCCTCGGCTTGTGCCACGCCGAAAGCGAAGCTCGCGCACTCTGGTAGCGGGAACTCCCTCTCAACGCAGTCTTGCTGCTCCGGGGGCGAGACGCCGTCGCTTCTGAGCCGCAGCGCGGCCTCCAGCACCGTCAAGCAGCGCCTGCCTCACGACGTCAGCGTCTGGGGCTTTGCTCTCGTCGACCAACTCCACCCGTCATTGCAGCGAATTCCAGTACCGCTGTCGTGCTTGCACGAGCCGACAATGGGCATCAGCCTGTACGATAACGACGTGATGTCCAGCAGCACTCGCCCGTGCAAAAGCTCTGTGTGTCTCCTTCACGCGCAAGGCCTTGGCTGCGCAGAGGGTGCCCGGTGTCGTTGCTTTCACGTTTCCAACGCGTACCTGATGCAGTGCCGCGCCACATCGGAGTCGCTGTGCTGCGCATTGCACAACTGCTACTACTCGCAGGAGATGCTCGGCGCCAACTGCGCTCCTCACGTATCGGGTCGTTGCTACGCACTGAGCCTCGACGATGCCTCGAAGTTCCCCCAGGACGGTGAGAAGCCCTACCTCATTGACCTCTCCTTGCTCAACCTCAGCCTCACAGTGGGGCTGGAGACGCTGCCCTGCGTGAATGGCGTGTACGTCGTCTCCTGGAAGAAGCATGTATGCCGCCTCAACATGAATGGGCTTTGTAAGTGGACCAAGGACTGCGGCCACATTCACGTGTGTCGCCAGCTGGCAAAGTTTCTGCAGGATGCTGAAACGCTCTCCATCGTGAAGACGCTGCAGGAGAGGACTACGTCGAAGAGCTCCGCGGAACTCTACCGTGACATCATCCTCAGCGAGAACACGCTGCGCTACGTGCGTTCTGCGGCCGCTCTTTCCCTTGTCGCGGCGCTGCTCGAGGCGGGAGATGTGGAGGCACTCAAGGCGCTGGCGAGGGCCAAGTGCGCCTTGTTGCCATCCCAGAGCGCGGCACTGCAGAAGCTCGGAATCGCCCTGAGCAGCAGCGACTCGACTCGCATTATCACCGTGAGTCCGAAGCTCCTCGTTCTGCTCACCCCTAAGGGTATCAATTAGGAGAAGGTTACACATTACACGGCTCACACCGCGTCTGCCAACAGCAACTACAAAAAGGCACATTGCTGTTCATATGTTGTGCGTTTGTGTGCGCGCACGCTCCCTCATGGTGAAGAGAAAAGGCAGACGCGTCGCTGAAGATGAGCGGGAGAGAGGACGAGCTCGCGGCCTCTGTGGCGTCTCATCCTCGTGCGTTTCCTCCTCCTTTCTTTTCTACCAGTTGAAGGCAAAGAACTTTTTTGTACGACTTGTATTGTTGAACGTGTTTCCACCTCTATATGTGATGTGTGTGTGTGTGTGTGTTTTCTGTCGTTGCTTCTCTCTTCTCAGTGCGATGTCTTCTACCTCCACTGTACCCTTGACTCTTTGGCTTCCCCTCGCCCCCACGCGCAAAGTCTGCCTGCTCTCGCACTCCTGTCTGGTTAATGCACGTCCATAGGCGCGAGGCAAAGTCAATGCACGACACGCTGTATCTCTGCCACAAAAAAAAAGCGATTTTGCTTTAGTTTCCTTTGATTTACTTTCCTGTCTCTGGCATCTCTTTTTTGTTTCTTAGCCTGTTAGTGGATATGGCGCATGCATGTGTGTTCGCGTGTGCCTGTGCGTGCGTGCAGGCGCGCGCATGTGACTGCCAGCCATACCAGTAGCAACAAAAAAAATGGAGGGCATCGACTTCGACAGGGAGAAAATGAAATCGAGAATACGGCTCTCTTTCTGTTTGTTTCTTCACGTAATACCTTGAAGCCGGCGTGGAAAGCCCTGCTGGTAGGTCGGGGATGACAGTGAGATCAAAGTCGAGCCACTCCTTCTCTTTCCCTCCCTCGCGGTCTTTGACGGCATGGAGAAAAAAAGGGAGCCAAAAGCTTGTGTTTTTGTCCTACTCCCCGTCACAGCTTCGTCTTTGTTTCGACCCTTGATGGAACGCACAGCCCTCATCCTAAGCGTTTCTTTATTGTGTCTTCCCTTTGATTTTCTATTTCTTTTCGTTCTCCATGGACAAAGATGGCGCTATCTTTTTCCCGCTCTTTGCCGCCTTTTCTCCGTACTTGTTTGCTTGCGTTTTCTCGGACGGCAGTGCTGCCATATTTCTCCTCGCTCAAGGACGCGGGCCCGCTATGAACTCGATTCAAGTCAAAGGAGAGACCAGGCACAAGGATAGAAGTGGTGCGCGCATGTCCGTAGCCCTTTCACCGCATCTCTCCTTTTTTGACACTGTTGTTTCCTCTCTTTCCTTCTTTTCTCCACAAGTTGCCGACGATTGTTTCACTCATTATTATTTGCAGTTTTCGTTTTCTCCCCTCGCTGCGCTGTTGTGCTCTTCATCAAGCTCCGCTTCCCTGATAGGCTCCCTATACCTCTCTTCTCTCCCTATTATGTTCTGTGTGTCTTTTCAACGATTTCCTTTTTCTTCTGATTGCCTCTATATCTCTTTTGTGTCTCTTGCCTCTCGTGCTCTGCTGCTGTCACTCTCTTTTTTTTTTCACAACATGTCCACTCTGCCATAGAACGTGTGCTAAACTCCACCCGGACTGCCAAAGGCCCCATCGGGTGGTGCGAAGCCGCACTAGACACGCATCACGCCAATGCACCGACTCGGTCATGGGAGCACGGCCTCTGCCGTCAAACTCTACTCGCCCACCCACACCACTAGGCAGTGCGAGGGCCGGGTGGGATACGCTCGAGTCACGTCGGCACTTCGCCTATCATATGGATGGTGCAAGCGTGCGCACTGTCGCAGGTCGCTCCGACGCAGCGCCATCCACGACCTGACCACCGACATCGGCAGCGGTACGTCGCGGTGACCTCCCGCACGTCGTAGGCACTTGACCCTGTCACCACCAGAGGTGGTTGTGCACTTGGCAGGGGTTAGGGGGGAGGGGCTGCTTGACTTGCCCGCAGAGTGGGTAACGAAATCTCATACCGTGATGAGGCGCTTATCGTCATCAGGGTCTGCTGCTGTGATAAGCCAAAGAAAAAGGGCTAGGCACCCCTCTTCCACCTCCCAAACAAAGAAAGGAACGGTGGTTGGGAAAAGTCGACTGCAGTCCACAAGTAACAAATTCACTGGTTTATGTGCAGTCCCTCTCCATCATCTATCTCTCTTTATGCCCCTCTCTCCCCTCCTTCTCTTCGGCGCTCGGCAAGCGATGGAAACAAGCAGTGAGCGAAAAGAAATAAGAAAGAGCGAGCGTTTATCTTGTGCTAACGAATCACGGAGAGCATAACTCGGTAAGCATTTTTCGCATCTCTTTTTTTTTGTGTTTTTGTTTTCTGTATTAACTCTAAACCTCCACCCCCTCCCCGCTCCCCCCTTTTTTTTCTTGACTTCACACGGTTGTCTCTCGTACTTGTTTTGTCGTTCTCTTCGTTTTGCTTTTCGCACAGACGGTGTACTGTCCTCCTATTTAGCGGCGATGGAAGAGCTGGCCAAGGCACCGGACGACGGGAAAGGTTTGAGATGAGACAAGCACAACGTCGTACCTCGCTCCTGCCGTATGTCGGTCCCACGCCCTTGCTCTCATCAGCCTTTCTCCATTTGCTCTTTTTGTTCTCGTTCGTTACTGTTGTTAT
The DNA here is from genome assembly GCF_000002875.2 of Leishmania infantum JPCM5. Lineage (NCBI taxonomy): Eukaryota > Euglenozoa > Kinetoplastea > Trypanosomatida > Trypanosomatidae > Leishmania > Leishmania infantum. The sequence continues at coordinate 22,118 of NC_009389.2, forward strand.
AGTTCCGTTCCGGAACGAAGCAGTGTCAGACAGAAATACCGGAGCAGTTGATGTTCAAACAGCAACGTGAAAGAGAAGCACATGAACACGACTGAAGTTTTTTTTTGTTTTTCTTACTGCTCGTCTCGTTTATGCCACGATTTAATTCGTGTCTTTCTGGAATGTGAGGCGATCGAGAGAAAGAGGAGACCGAGTGTAGACGTGTGGGGGTAGGCCTGAAGAGGGAGAAACACGCAGGCGTTTCGCACCTCAGCGTTTAACAGATGATGCCGATCAAGGGGAGAGGACACCGAAAGGCACCCCTTGCGTGCTACGAAGTGAAGCGTGCTGCGAAGCCGCTGAAGTCAATGTGCTAAAGGGTACGCCTCATCTAACCCCTCCAACCCAGGGCTTCTTCACTCCCTTGTGGGGGGGCGCCTGTTCCGCTCGGGTATTCTCTGTTCTTCTGTGTTGCTTCTTGCGTTCTGTGTCTTCTTATGTTGCATTCTCCTCTCTTTCGTCAGTTGCTGGTGCCACCCCACCCTTCACCCCACTCCCTCACAGACTATCTCGCTTGCTCGCTTTCCTTCCCGACAGAAGATGCGTCTTCTTGTTCCTCCTCACTTCTTTCGATTTCGCTCTTTGCGTTTCAGTCTTACCCTCCACCCGTTTTTGTGCTCACCTTGTCTCGAATTCCGACCTTGTTTCCGGGGCCTCATGTGACGTACTGGGATGTAAAGTCGTTACCTCGAAGACCAGTGCAGTGCACCGTAACCCGACCACTGCATGATGTCTCTAATATAGCTTAACGGCTGGACAAGAGGCATACCGGACAATATATATGGAGCTGCTTTGTTACGCTTTTCGTGCACTGCATTGTAACACCTGCCACACGCCAGAAGCCACTAGCGTGAGCTGTGACAGCGGAAGAAAGTGCTTATATAAAAAAAAAACAGAAACGTAGCAGACGCCCAATGAGGTGATAGCAATGGAGCTAGCTCTCCGTACCGCCCTCTTGTTTCTATGTCTATCTTGCGATGCGGTCACCATATGAGTTTGTGTGTCGGTGTGTGAGTAGCACTTTTTGAGGCTCGCGAAACGCTTCACGGTGCTAAGGGCACACTCGCGTCATGCGTGCTGTTGTGGGGGGGGAAAGGCCCTGCGTCATTCCCTTGGCTCGCGCCTCTGTCGCTTTGCCGCTTCTTTCTTGAGCAGACGGTGGTGGGTGGACGCAGATGCGCTGTGTTCGGGGCGACAGGCAAAACGCGTGTCGCGCAGCGCAACGTCTCTTATGCTCCCCTTCATCTTTTGCCTCCTCTCCTCATCGCTCGCTCTATTCGTTTTGCTCCGTTTCCAACGCCCTGCCCCATCTGTGGGCAACGCTTCTGGCCCTTCAGCCTTCTTTTGACTGCCGTCGCTGGTATCGATCCCGCCACTCCTCCCCGGCGCACGCACGCGTGCAAGAACATACTTACTGGAAGCCATGGCGCAGTGGATTCCGAAAACTGCGTGGAAAGTGTCAAACCTCAACAAGCGGTATGGCGCGCCGTACGTAGCGAAAGGGTACGCATCACTAGACCCGAGATGTAGTCTGGATGCCTACTCGTCGTTGCAGCAGACAGTGACGTCAGCGGATGTGAAGAAAGCACTGCTTTCTATCGACTGTACCTCCTCTGGTGCCCTCGTGATTGACGTGCGCAGCGAACCAGAGAGACGGCTGCGGCCGCTTCTGTCCCCTGCGATAGTAGCGCTGCATCCTCACGACATCTTGTCGGGTGCGGCGTGTCCCATTCTGCCATCGAACAAGGAAAGGGCAGAGATGTTTGTAGTGGCCTCGGAGGCCCAGCGTGCAGTGAACACTTGCACTGCACTGAGGCGGTGGGGTTTCTCGCGTGTGGCCGCAGTCAGCGTCGACGCTGTGTCGGAGGCGATTGCGGTGGTGCCGAAGCCGGCGGACACAGCTACTAGCAGCCCCACAAAAAGCTGAACAACATCGTGCGCGTGTGGAGTCGTTCGGAGAAGTTGCTTTGTGCTGCAGCTGTGGCGATTGTCGTCGGTTGGTGGCGAACGGGGTGTGTCGATTGGTGCTTCTCAATGAAGCATGGCACCCCGATGTATCCGCAAAACGGTTCTTTTGTGAGAATCACAATGCGATTAAAGGGGGGAAAAAAACAAAGCGAACGCACGGCAGACGTGCGCCGGAGCTAAGTGATGTACGCGGCATCGCCTGGTGTTGAGTATGGCACTCGAAGCTTTCAAGGGAGGAGAAAGGCATTAGAAAGTGCAAATGTGATGATGCGATTGCCTTGTTTTTTTTTTTCGCGCACTACACAGGGCAACAACTCTTTGAGCCTGCCAGCTTTCCCCGGAATTCACGAGATATGTTGCCGCCTCTCTAGCTCAGCTATGATCGGTCTCATCTCACCTCATCGAGTCTGTCCTCTCCTCTCTTCTCCTGTCTCTCTCTCTCTCACTCGCTCGCTCTCACGCTTGTCGAGTCTCTCTTTTCGATTGGGCGCGTTGATATCGTCCTGAAGCATCCTATCAATCACCCCCCTCCCTCCCTCTCCTCTTTCCTCCACACGGCAGCACCACACCCGTTTAGCTACCTCATCCGCTAACCGTTTCTGTCCAGTCTCGCGTAGACAACGAAAAAAAAAAAGAAGCGTCTGCACTATAGCGAATAGTGAACGAACGACAACCACCTAGACGAGCATCGCGCTGGAAAACTGCGCCATCTCGTTTTTGTTTTCCTTTTCCTCCCTTTTCGGCTCGTTTCTGTATCTCTAGAGCACTTTTAGTTCGCTTCACTACTGTACCTTTGCTGCTCTTTTTATTATTATTTGTATTTATATATCACAAGACGCATCGCAAGCGTGCATCATTTTCTTCTTTTCTGCCCCTCTCTGACCTCTGCATCTTTGCAAGCTTCTCGACCCCATAGCTGCTTGGGTGGCAGTGGATAGGGGGCAGCGCCTGAAGTACTAAACGCAGGACTGCGCAATCCATCCTTTCATTTCGCGTTTTTGTTTTTGCATGCATTCCCATTATATTTCCTCATCATCTCACAGAAGAGAAAACCTACCGTCACCTATACATACATAAACACACACACACAAGGACACTATGCGCTCTACAGAACTGATTGTGGAGCGGGGGCCCTTGCACCATGAGGCGCATTCAATGGCCAATGAGTCGCCGTTGAACCAACCGCAAGAGCAGTTCTCCCTGGAGCCGAAACTGGAAAAGGTGACGGCACCATCCTGTGAGTCGTCGTCCGACGAGGCGGCCTACCCGAAGGGGAACGAAGAGGAAGAGCGCAACGAAACGCCTCGTGATCCGTGCAAACTGACCGATGTGTCTACCGACCATTATGCCAAGGATCTCGATTCGGAGGAGGAAGAAGCTGCGGCGGCTTCTCTGGCGAACAAAGAGCCAGAGGAGGATGCACAAGACGAAGCTGGAGGAGACGGGTCGCACGTCGGGGCGGTCCCTGCCGAAGTTGCCAAGACAACGCGTCCCCACGGCCTCCACAAGGCCAAGAAGAAGCATTCGAATCACGCAAAGGAGGCTAAGGCGGCAGAGACGGTGGAAAAGCCGGCAGCGCCGCGTAAGAAGAAGCCCATGTACAAGGTTAACATCGACAACGTGGAGCGTCACCCTCCTGTCCCGGAGGGTGTGAACACGCCGCGCAGCGTGGCGCTCTGTAAGGAGCACGGCGTGAACCCTAGTGAGCTTGCCCGGTACGACAGGAAGCACTTCAAAGGTGCCGGCGTGTCGGACGAGGTGGCGGAGCTGCGCTACCAAAGTTACGAGAAGCGCCGCTGTGCCCGTATGGCGCAGCTGAAACCGGCCTACAAGGAGAGCATCAAATATGACTTGGAGGATGCCGTGTCCGTCTCCGCGGCCAAGAACAAGGCTCAAGCAGCGGAAGAGGCTCTTGCGCGACCCGCCGCAGCGGTGCAGGCGGCCGCCCCGCCGCCGAAGCTGTTGGATGAAGAAGCGGAGATGCAGCGTCAGTTTGAGGCTCAGCATCAGCGTCTGCTCGAGCAGGAGCGCCGAAAGACGGTGGCGTCGGGATACAATAGCGATGGTCGTCGCCGCAGTCCCCCGCGCGCAGGCCATTTCTACGGCGCGTCGGTGCGCTCTGTCGGGTCGTCCAAGTCGCCCGGGCGCCACTCGATGAACACATCCGTCGGCGCCAGACCCACCGTCGACCAACCGTATAGTGCCGCGAAAATCTATAGCGCGAGCATTGTGGAGAGTCGCCCGCTGACGCAGAGCGAGGTGATCATGATCGATGAAATCAACGAGCGCGAGGCTCACCGCATTGACACGCAGGAGCGCGCCTTCGTCATCCAGGAGAACAAGCAGCTGATGCACGTCGAGCGCGAGCTGATTCGTGAACGCCTCGCATGTGTGCGCGTGCAGAAGAATGCGGAGGACCGGGAGAAGATGCAGCAGAAAATGCACAAGCGCAACGAGGCGCGCCAGAACGTGGCGGCGGAGCGCCGCAAGAAACTGGAGGCAGAGCGTCAGGCGCGTATCCAGGACAGTATTGCCGAGAAGGCGGTTCGCTGCCATGCAGCGAACCCGTACGCCTCGCTTATGCTGCGTCAGATGAGCGGCTTCTCCACGCGCCGTACCTCTAGCAGCTTCCCGTCCCAGGGGGCGGACGTGAGCGCTTCACAGGAGCAGTCTTCAGAGGCGGAGTAGTAGGCAACCGTGAGGCTGCTGCAAGTGTTCATGTGACTCTGTTTATGGTGTGTCGATTTTACGACGGAAGCCGCGCCATCAAGGCACAGTTTGTTCCTGTTGCTTCGCACACCGAAGTCGGGGTGTGTGAAAGTACAGGCTCACGTTGGACTGCAGAGGTGTGTTGCGTGGCTGTGTTTTGTGTGTCTGTGTGTGTAGCAGAGCGTGCCTGCATGTGCGCACCGTGAGGCCGTATCCCTAAGCCAGCGTTCATTCTGTGTCCCGTGCCCATAGAGCACAATCATCACTTTTATTGATGTTGTCTGTACGGTTCTGGTCATTTCTCAAATACGTCTTTTTTTTCGCCTGGTCACCTTTCTCTTTTTCTCCTGTCTCATGATCGCTGCCTCCGTTGTCTTCATGCGCACTGGAGTCCCACCGCCCAAGATCCTCAGCATCTTCCTTTTCCGCCTTTTTGCACGGCTCCCTCCGCAGCGAAACAGAAAAGACTCCTGCGCTTCTCCTGTCGCCTTTATGACCTCCCCCTCCCTCCCCTGCCCCCACATCTTTGGTTTATAAATATATATTCCATTTTTTCTTTTTGCGGTCTGGGGTTCTGTGTGTGTGTGTGTACTCTTTCTTTTGTTATTCGCTTGTACCTTCAAGTGTTCTGTACACCCCTAGCTGTGCGAGGGACTGCCAAGCAAGACGACGGAGACGGATAGAGAGAATCGGAAGAGAAGACGGAGTCGCAGGTGCCTGAGCGCCCCCGGGAGTGCTGTGTTTCACGACACGGAGTCGCCTGTGTCTCTGCACTTCTCCAACTAACCTCCTTTCCAACGCTCCAGCCGCACTTTGGTTTGGCTTGAGAGCCCTGTTCCGTTCTCCGCTGTCACCTGGTACAGTTTCATAGAATGCGGGGGCATGGTGCGGTCTATGTTTGTTGGTTGCGCCATTGCAGGGATGCGTTTGAAAGTGTGGCTTCGTGCAGCCTATGTGCCAATGGGTAGAAAAGGGAGCGTACGTCGGACGCCACCTCGAGCGCAGGTATGTGTATATGGGTGCGCCCCTGGCCTTCCTTGCCTTATGCATCGCTCAGGGGATGTAACGGCGTATTTCACATCACAGTGACACACACACACACGCGCGCGCGCGCGCATGCGTCACACAGCACCCCCTGCTCTCGGCGCACCCCCTACCTCTCCTGGACCAACAGCAGCTTCGACGTGCGTGCGAGTAGAACACGTCTGCGGAAGGCAATCGTGTAAAAGGAGAAGCCGTTCCCACAGCGAATACACCTCTGGTATGGCATGAGGCACGGTAACGTCGCAGTGGCTTGCAGTAGAAGCTTGCGTGCATGCAGCAAGCGCTGCTAGAACCGTGGAGTGTGAGGCTTGGGTGGTGCGACGGAGTTACCAAGGGTTTTTGTCCTTTTTTCCATGTCCTCTGTACTGTACGTTTCCCTTCTTGCTTTTTGTAGCGAATGCCTGCGGCAATACACGCACACACACGCAATCAGACATGCTATTTAACGAAGAGCACAAGTGCTGTTCACGCAGCTGTGTTCTATGTTGTATGTACAGACACATGAACGCGCGCAACAAGTCGCGAAGTGGAGAGCAAGGCAAGTGTTTGTTGTGTGCTCTCCCTGACGCCTGCGATGAAAGGCGTCGATGCGTGGAGCCTGAGGCATCTGAAAAAAAAACATGCGCATCTCATGCGCTGTGATCCGTCATGGGCATGCGGCGCCCCCTCCCTCCCTCTTCTTCCTCCTGTAGCTGCGTGTGAAGAGTGTGTGGGGGGAGGGGTGGGGCGCTTGCGCAACATTTTTCTACTGTTACCGCCTCCTCCTCTTTTTTCCATGTCTTGCTTTTTTGACGTGTGCCGGCATGTCTTTACCCGCGTACCGACACCCACATTCAGCTGTCCTCTCCATCATCGCTGCCTCGCCCCCTCCACCGCTGCTTGATCACGTCACAGTGGCCTGATTACCGTCGGCTAGGTAGAGTTTCCTTTCGCAAGCTCCTGTCTTTCTCATCGCTCAGAGAGGACAACCACAACGTCACTTGTGTGCCTCTACCTCACTCCCTGGTACGTGAAAGGCAATTCTGAGGGATACAGTGTTGGTTCGCCATGCAGCCTGTTCAAAGTCCTCCAGTAGCCCCGCCGTCGGTACCGGTCGCGGCGCCAAAGAAGACCCCGATTGATATATCTGCGCTGAAGCTCAAGATGTCGGCCAGCGTTCGAGCAACCCTGGCTGCTGCTGGTGTGCTTGGCCAGTGCCCTCGGCCGATTGAGGCAGCTGACGAGGATGCGCTGCTTAAGCTGAAGCCGATGAAGACAATAGTGCCCTCCGTCAAGAAAGTTGTGGCGCCGGTTGCAACGACGGCTCCGCCGCCGAAGGTGCGCCGCGTCGAGAGCAGTTCCAGCTCATCGTCCGATAGCTCGTCCTCGTCCTCCGATGACGACTCCAGCAGTGATGACAGCTCCGGCTCGGACTCTTCGTCCTACTCCTCCGACGATCGCTCCTCCTCGTCAGCTGAGTCAGTGGTGTCAGGGGAGGCAACGCTCTTCCACATTGCCCAGTCTCAAGGCCTGGTGAACAAGGAGGTCCTGGCACAGGAAGAGGAGGAAGTCCCCACGCTGGTGCCTCCGCGTCCTCCGGTGGTGCGATCTTTCCCCAATGACATCGGCAAGGCTCTGGAACGCTACCGGGAACGACTCAACCGCGAGGAGAACATCATTCGCATCAAGGATGACAACAAGGCTGTGTCGCTCGGCACCAGTAAAATCAACTACATCGACCCCCGTATCATCTGCTCGTGGGCAAAGGCGCAAGACGTGCCGATCAACAAGATCTTCTCTGCAACCATCCAGAAGAAGTTCCCGTGGGCCATGAATGCCGAGAACTTCGATTTTTGAGCGAGGTCGGCGCGACTTGATCTCCTTAGAACGATGATCTCGACGGCAGCGCTCCACGTGTACCTTTAATTTACATGCCGCCTCCCCTGCCCTCGTTTGTACGCTGTGGCTTCTCATTCCCCCCCCACACACACACACACGCACGCACACACCAACTGTCTCCGCGTTGTCGTGCGCCCTTCTCACTCCGCGCTGGCTGCAGAAGTGCGGCAAACAAGAGGGAGCGAGCGTGTGCGGGGCTTGGGAAGGGAGCGGGGGTGTTGTCACCGTTTGTGGAGGTGATCTATGTGCGTGTGGAACAGCGTATAAGCAGCAAGCGGTAAGCTAAGAAGGATCGCCAATCCTTCTTGCTAGAGACGGTGGCGGAGGTTGGAGAGGAAAATGAGACAGCGCACCATGCGCCATGGTGTGGGCACGAGTTCTTTGGAGGGCGCTCAATGTGTTCCTAGGAGAGCGTCTGCTTTACCGTGTTTCTCTCGCACAATCTCCACTCGAGTCCTCCTCCTCGTTCGCCTTTGCTCTCGTTCTGACAAGTGCGCGGATGGCGTCAGCGGCTTCGCCGCAGCACACGTTAAGATGACGAGGAAGTCGCACGTCGGCGAAACTGGAAAAGAGCAACCTAAAAAGCGACCTTAGAATGGAAGGACGCGCAAACCAGCAGTGGAAGGTGCGCTGCTGCCGTCCTAAATGGACTCACTCGACAATCCACCAGCCGTCAATATCGCCTGTGTCACCTTCGCGTGCCTCCGTGTCTGTGTGCGCCGGCGCACGGCGAAGAAATCGACTCTGCGAAACGGCTGACGGGGCCGTAGGCTGTGCGTCCGTTTCTCTGTCGCGCGTGCCGTCTAAGACTCCTTCTTGATTCCCTCTGCTTGACAACCCCACCAACACAAGCGAACAGGCACACCATCAGGGCAACACGTGACAGAGATTGAGGTCATGATGGAGCCGACTAGAAACGCAGAGTACAGCAAGCAGGAATACTGGGACCGGCGCTACACGGAGGAGGAGCACTATGACTGGTTTCCCTCCGTGTACCCCATGTGTGTCGCTGCAGCCTTTGAGACCGTTGAGGCTGTCTATCGTGTGCAGCGCAGCACAGGGGCATTCGAAGGCACGCTAAAGGTGTTGCATCTTGGTACTGGTAGCTCAACCCTCTGCGCCGACATCTGCGCCGCCTACGAGGCAAAATATCCGACGGAAGACTCGAGGCCCTACCGACTCGTGCAGGTGGCCACTGACTACTCTGCTGTGGTCATCGAGCATATGAAGACCAAGTACGGTCCAGCCCATCCACTGGAAGACGTACACTGGGTGGTTGCCGATATCCGCGATCTCCGTCGCGTGCGTGAGCAGTTTGGTCCTTTCTTCGACGTGGTGCTGGACAAGGGCACCATGGACGCGCTGCAGGCGGACAAGGCAAACCAGAATATGGACGACGACATTGAACGGATGCTCTGCGAGGTGAGTAGGTGCGTCGAGGGCGGTGTTGGCACGCTCGTGTATCGTGTGTTTGTGCAGATCACGTGGGAAATTCCTTACTTGCGCCTTCACTACACCACGAAGAATGCCACGCACACCTTCGCCTGGGGCACCAATGTCACCTACCGCTTTCTGGGTGAGAGTGACATGTACAGGATGTACACGTACGAGGTGTCACCGCCCTCTTCCGAGTAGACCCTCCGGGGCGGAAGAGAGGAGGCGACGCGCGGCGCAAAGGTGTGGCGCTTGTCACCGCCAAAAGCGCGCCGTGCCCTCTTTCACTCTTGTCGGTATTTGCCAGTGGTGCGCACACCTTGCACCCCTCAAGGCGTGTTACTCTGAGGGTGTCGATTCGGCACACAAGCAACGGGGGCTGGGGGGACACGCAAGCGCGCACATTAACAAAGAGCGGGGGAGTGTCGGACTGAGAGAAAGCCGGAGACGCTCGCAGTATTGTCTGCTCAGTGTACAAGTCGTTGGTTGTACTTACACAAAGGCCTGTTTCTCTACGACCACACGACGGTCGAAAAGGATGCAGTGGGGGGAAGCAATGTTGCCTCTGTCTTTCGTTTTCTTCCCGTTGAAGAGCGTCCGCGTGCCTTGAGAAGCTCATGCCGCTAAGCACGTGTAGGAGAACTCTGCGCGCTCGGCATTGTCGGAGCGGCGGGGGGAGGGCCCGCCATAGCCCCCCTCCCCTTCCCTATCACTCCCTTTCGCACCCCACCCTGCCGCTGCAACAGCTCTCTTAGTGTCGTTGTCATTGCAGCCTCAGCCATCTGCGTTTCGGTGTGTGTGTGTGTCCACTTTCTCTTCTCCGCTCCCCCTCCTCTAACTTGGCCGCCGCCCCCCCCCCCTCCCTCCCTCCACTCTTCTTGTAAGTCATGCGGCGTTGTTTGACCCCAGCCAGTGCGTGGGTGTCCACGTGGAGGAGGGTGACGACCGTGTCGCGTGCCGTTGGCTACAACCGTAGCCACTGTCCACCTTTGACGGAAACCGACGCGAGCAAGACGACGTCGGCGGCTTCGACCACCGCACCGGCCGCGCCGACCTCTGAGGACTACCGCGCCCTGCTACTGGACCTCTTGCTGTACCGTCGCGAGACGTTGACTCCAGTCGTGGAAGCCCTTCGCCTCGAGAGAGACGAGGTGGAAAAAAAGATGCAGCAGCTTGACACGCACGTGCGCGAGCTCAGCTCCATTCGCGATGAGCTTCGGCAACTGGCCGAGGCGGTGCTGGACGCAGAGCGCACGCGTTTGCACGACTTTGTGATGAAGCCCAGCAACCCTCCTGCCGCGGAGAGCACCATGGCGGCACAAGGCGCAGCAGAGAGCGAAGAGGTTGAGGAAATTGTGCTGTAGCTACAGCAGAACTGCGGAACGCTGGTCGAAGAAAAAGAGTAAGTAACAGGGCAAGCAGCCTGGCCACAAAAAACGAGCGTTTTTTCGTGCCGGTGGGAAACAAGGGGTGGTCTGGCAAGGAATTCGTGCCGCTCTTCTCCTCAACAGGTCGTCTGCTCGCATTGTTGTGAAGAAAAGATCCCGTGTGTGTTGGTGAGAGGAGGAGGGAAAAGGACAGACCCAGCTGCGAGTCGCGGCATGCAGTGAAGCACTGTAAAGCTCACCTCACTCTCTCTCTTCACGTTCAAGCTTCCGATGAGTACTTGCGCCTCTTCCTCCCCCACCCCACTCTCTTCGTCTCACCTCTTAGTCAACCCTGCAACTTCTCAGCAGCACTCCCGTAGGCCCCCCACCACTACCACCATCACCCCTCCACCCATATCCCCTCCGTCATCCACGAAAGGAGCTGTGCGTGCCGTGCGGGGGCAGTGCCGCACACATCCTTTACTATCCCGTATCTTCCTCTGCTGTCACAGCGCAGCAGCGACGACCTCATCGCCTCACTCTTGAGACAGCCTCCGCTCGAATCGCCTCTGCCTGTCTCTCATTACCTGACTTCCGCCCCTCCCACCACCACCGCCCACTGCACAGGGGAAGGATGGGGCCAGAGGTGCCGGCTTGGATAATCTGAGCGTACGTAGCCTTTGGCATTCTGTTCTGCGCGCGTCTCTAGGCGTTGTGCTTTTCAACTCACCCCTTTGTCTTCTTGCATCTCTCTCTGTTTGCGTGCGTGTCCGTGTCCTCACGCGCACCCATCACCACGGAAGGCAGCCGGGCGCTGCAGCCGGTTCACAGCTCCACGAGTGAGACTATGCGCCTCTCTGCTACATCGCTATCTAAGCTCACATTAATCGTTAATATCTTTTTTTTTGTATTTGTGGAGGGAGCACATCCGGTTTTGCGTGTTGCTGTGGCTGTGCGCGCCAAAGGCCAGCTGAGGCGCACAAGTAGAAGTGGCATGTAAAGCCAGCACCGGCACACGTGTGCACACAATACACACTCGCGGTGTTACTTACTCTGAAACCGAGACTACCTCTCTCGACTGCTCTCGGCGCCGATGCCGAGTCCTCCTCACGTTATTGCATACTCGATGCAGCGACGGGTGGCACCGCCGTATCACTCCCTGCGAGGTCGTCCCATTGGCGCAATGGTGATCGATAGCTTTCCGGTGCAGCTCCGCATGTACGTTGCCAGCTCGCCCCTCATCGCTTCCGCCGGAGGCTGGTCTTCGTGTTTTGCCTCGGCCAGGCTCTTTACTGACGCCGCTGCATCGCTGTCACCCGTGGTGGATGACTCATCGTCCGCACCGCCGTCCCCGTTTGAAGTACATCAAGTAATCGCACGCGCGGCGCAGCGTGGCGAGTGGGAGCACGCCATTCGTCTTCTCGTAGGCTCCCTGCACAGTCACTGTGTTCCTCTCGCAGAAACGTACCAGCTGATTCTCCTGGCTGCACTGCGGGGCGGAGGATGGCGAGCCAGCGTTCAACTCACGAAGCAAATGGCAACTAGCACTCTCTCGACAGCAGCCCTCTACCACACGGCGGCGGACCTGCTGCTCGCCAAATCGACATTTAACTTGGAGACTTCGAGCACGTCCCTTGATCGGGTAGTGCTGAAGGAGCTCGTACCACTCATGCTGGCCGACGCCACGCAGCACGTGGTGTGGCGTCCGCGTCACCGTGAGGCGGCACTGCGAGCCCTTGGGAAGGCAGAGAAACACCAGAAGATATCAGCCTTGTTTCGTCGATGGACGGCCGCTACTGCTCTTCTCGGTAGTGTTTCGCGACTCCGGTGCAGCGAGGAAGAGGCCACTCTGTTCATGGCGGCGTTCGGCGTAACCGGAGACTGGCGCTCTGCAGAAACACTGCGGACAAGTCTTTCCCAGATCTCCGCCCCACTTCTCGTCAGCTATGTGCGTGCATTCGCCGTGGCGGTGCAGCACGCTGAAACATCAAGCCTAGCAGCGCCACAGGAGCTTGTTCCGTGGGAGATGGCTTTAGACACTGCTGCCGCGGGCAAGCAGGATGCGCCACTGCTGGAGGCCGTGACGGAGCTGTTGAGTGCGGCACGTCACACCGCAGCCCCCGCCGGCGGGGCTCGCTGGTGGTGGGCGGCCAGCACTTCCACACACGCGAAACTGGCAGAGCTGCGCAGGCGTGCGGCAATCTCCGCGCGTGAGGCAGCGCAGTTGCTGGTGGAGTGCCATGTGACGACCGCGCAGGTTAGGAGCTTGCTAGATGCCGTGCGCGTGTCCGGTGTGCTGAGCTCAGCGGCGGCAGAGGCTTCTCCGTACTATGAGGGATGGGTGAATGTGGTGCTGGTTCTGAGCCAGTACTGCCCACACGCGTTGGTGTCCGTTGACGGGTGCGCCGACGGGCTCGTGCAGCTGCTGCCGCATCCCCACCTGCAAATCCGGCGGCAGCGGGGCGGTGCAACACAGCATACCCTCGCTTTATGGCGGCACGTGGCGCAGAGTGCCGCAGGCGGAGATGTCGCGAAGCCTGCCAGTGTAGCGTGGTACGTTGTCTATACGTCATCCGCGTTGCATTATCTGCGTCACGCTGCCCTGCAGCCGGCGCAGCTGGCGAAGGCTGAGGGTACACTGAGTGCCGCGTTGGCGCGACAGTTGCGCTGCCCCGGCCATCATCCCATGCACGGAGCTCTTCTCACCGGTTTCGCAGGCAAGCCCGATGCGCTGTTTATCTTGCTCCGTACCGTCAGCGCGCACATCAGCGTGCCTTCGGCAGAGCGCTGCGTCACGCTAGTGATGCGCGACGAGGCCGCCAGCATTGGTGAGATGGTGGACGAGCTGTTGCTCAGCTTTCTGGAACCGCTCGACGCGTTGGGGACACCTGAGGAGATGTGCGAAGCTGTGTGCGCTGCCAGCGAGGCTGCTCTGCTCTCCTCCCCGCTGTCCTACTCCTCCACCCAGTTTGTGTGCCTCGCTGTATGGTACACCTGTCACCAACTGCGACGTGGTGTTTCCTTGAGTTCGCTGCGGCCTGCACTCCGCCGCACTGTTTCGCTTGTTGAGCGACTTCCAGGTTCCGCGGAGGCGTTGACGCTGCTGAGCGCTCAACTGCAATGGTGCTGGGGTGCTTCATTGGAGGCGCTGCGGGAGCAGGCGGTCCCCATCTTGCTGCGCCTTGAGGAGTGGGATGTCCTCGCTCGGCTGCTCGAGCGCTGCCCTCAGCCACTGTCGACGCAGGAGCAGCACATCCTGCAGCGCTGCAAGAACGGCGCCAAAGTGACGGCGCTGCAGAACCTCGTTACGGTCCATCGCGCGACAGCTGCATGGGAGTACTGGCAGGGCGAGTTGTGCGGTGCAGCTCGAGAAGCGCCTCTGCCCACGTCCCTGTACGACAGCCTCGTCTCTCTCCTCTTGGCCCACGGACTCGTGACGGAGGCGCACGCGGTGCTGGATGGCAGTGGTGCATCGGAGGTCCGTGTGCCGCACACAACGTGGTCTCACACCGGGTTGCGCGTCTACGACTATGCGAGACGGTGGCGCCGGCGCGAGCAGGGGATGCAGCTGGCGGAGTTGTGGGGCGCGGCCGCACTAGCGGAAGAGGAGGCAGATCGCGACGGCAGTGAGGTCCGGAAACGTGAGGCAACTGTAATCCTTGCTCTCTACGCTGGTTTGGCCCTGGAACACACCCATCGAGCAGCGGACGCAAGTCAAGTGATTGCGGCCGCAGTCGACTATGTTCTCCGATACGACGAGGCGCATCACCACCGTGGCACACAGCCCCCACTCGACTTTGCAACGCTGCACAGGACAGACGCTCAACTCGCGGCGCGCCTTCCTGATTACGTACAATGCGCCGCGCCGCGCCTCATCTGTGCCGCACTCAACTGCAGTGGCGAGACATCACGGAAGCCGGCAACTAAAGCCGCTTGCTCGAGCGTTGACAGCGGTGCTGTTTCAGAGGTGCTGCGCAGCGTGGCGTATCTGCTCCCCCTCACCTCAACGAGTGGAGCGGCAGTGATGGCGTGGTCAGAGACGGTGCTACGGCTCTACACGGTGGCCGGCGCCTGTGCCATAGATGCCATGCCGGCAGTGGCGAAGTTGGCGCAAAAGCTGCTGTATCAGGCGGCGGAGCAAAAGGTAGCGGTGGCGCCGTCGTTTCTACGCCTCGTGCTCGCTACAGGACCGCTCTCCACAACGCTGCTTGCAGCGGTGCGGCAGTGTCTCCTCCTGAGGCCTGGCAATGCACCCACTGGACCGTATAGCACAGATGTTGCTGCTACTGCCGTGCAGGTGGCGGTTTCGCTCGCCGACTCTGGCAACCACTCTGCAGCCCTGGAGTGGGTAGAGGAGTTCGAGCTATGGCAAAGGGGAGAGGCAGCGGGGAAGGAGGTCACAGAGCCTGTCCCGCAGACGGTGGTGGACATGGCCACTCAGCTGTCGTGGCTGCAGGCCGCCCAGGCCGCCGCGCAGCGCCGCGCCGATCAGCGTGCTGCCCTCTGTCAGCATCGCCGCGCGGCGCAGGCTGGCGCCAGCAGGGGCAGCGTGGCGTTTGAGCTCTACTCACGGGATGCTCTCGATCGCCTCATCGACTGTGATGCGTGGGAGGAGGCGCTGGACGCTTTCCTGCACGTGTTGGCCGCCCCTATTGACGTGAAAAGCCTCTTCTCGGAAGAGTCAATGAAGCTGATGGAGCTGCGCGACGCGTACCTCTCCGCGGATGTGCTAAACTCCGTCATGCTGTGCGTAGCCCGTTGTGCGCCGTGGCGAACCACGGTGCAGGCGTGGATGCTGCTGACCAGTCAAGCCCCCCTTTTCCCTTGGAATGCTTGCGCTGCCGCACTGGCCCCAAGCATACACGAGTTGCTGAGTGTGATGGCGCGTCAATGTGCGCTGCCTCACGAGGTCGGCACCGTTGTGGCTTGGATGGTGGCGCAGCTGGACTTGCCTAGGTCTGCAACGTCCGCCCTTTGTTCTCGTTTCGCTGACTGCATCGATGCCTCATCGTCTACCGGTGCCGGGCACGCGTGGACAGCGGCAGAGGCGCAGCTATGCGCCGAGATCGTTGCACAGCTGCGACGATTGTGTGGCGAGAAACGCGTGCGGGAAGCTGGACACGCTATCGCGGAGGCGCAGGCAGCCCTTTTCCCGCCTTCCCTCCACACGCCAGCGCCCCACAGCGAGGAGGGTACAGTGCCTTCGGCAACATCGTGGCTGCCGCCTGGTCGCCCCCCGCTGTCGGCGGAGGAGCTCGACACGCTGGCCGTTATAGCCCCGCTGCTGCTCCTCGCCTCAACGCCGCAGCTGGAGTCTCTCGCACAGCAACATCTGGGCGGCACGTTTAAGGCGCATGAACTCAAAGCCCTCCTTCACCTCTACCGAGAAGAGCTCCTGCAGCGCGTCGCCACCGTGCGTGAGCCTGACGCGGCGCTCGTGCAATACCTCGCGCAAAATGCAACCCTACGCGTGCTTCTCTCTCAATGCGCGGAAGTGAGGCCAGCAAAGCATCCCACGTGGCGCACGCGCGACAAGGCTGCGGCGGAGTGGATGGCGCAGCACATCTTCGACGGCTTCTTGCCGTTGAGCACGGCAGAGGAGCTCTGGAAAGCGTGTGAAGAGCCTGCAAACAAGCTGGCAGAGTGTCGGTGGTCCGCCGTGGCAGAGGCAGAGCTGTGCGGGGAGTTGTTGCGGCGTCACGGCAAGCCGCCGGAAAAGCTGAGCACCGCACCGCACTTGACGCGGCAGGCGATCTCCCACTACTGGAGCTGCTTCCATCGCGTTCTCCTGCCGGAGATGCATTTTGGCCCGCTGGAGCTGTGCTGCCTCGCCTCCTACGCTCCGGCCCTTGCCGAGGCGCGGGCGGCGTGCCCGGACATGACGCAGCCGGCCTACGCCGATGCCGTTGCCGAGCTCGCCAATCACGCATACAAGTCACACTTCTGCCCCAGTAGTGTACCTGTCGAGGACACCCTCAGCTACTTACGTCGCCCTCATTGCGCAGCCGCAATCGCAGCAGTCATGACAAGCGCCTTCAAGAAACTCAAGGTGCTGCACGCGCAGCTCTCCGACGTCCGCAGCGCTGCGGCGCGCGGCTACCGGCTACCGTTTTCGTGGAATACAGTCTCTGCCGCTGCTGTACAGCTGCCACCGGAGCTGAATCGGCAGTGCCTCGCTGATGCCGCCCGGTGCATTCCCCATGACGCGGTTCCTGTAACGAAAGCGGCTCCCGTTCACGCGTCCCACACATGCATTGCATCGCCGCTGCTGCGCCGATGGACGCAGTGGGCAACGGGGATGGCGTGCGCCAGCTCGCCCAAGTCGTTACCACAGGCGGGCTCACTACTACTTGTGGAGTGGACGAAGGAAGCGCTTCAGTCGGCCTGCGATCTCCCTCACGCAGATCAAGTTCGCAGCGCCGCCCTTACAGCTGCCGGCGGTGGTGGCAATAAAGTATGTGCGTTGTGGCAGGAAGTGGCACGAGCAGGAAAGCGTGAACTGCGGCAACAGCGGTGCCGTGACCTTAGTGCGGTGTGGCAGCTTCTCGCCGGTGCGGAGGTGTGGCGCTTCATGGACCCTGGGCACGTGATGGTGCTGCGCCGGCTTGTGCTCCCCTCCAACTCCAAAGTTAGGGCGCTGCCTTCCAAGCGCGATGCAGTCATGCACCACCGAAAGACGTCGCAGCGAAAGGAAGAAAAGGGTTGTGTGTAACCGTGTCCTACCCATGCACCTGTATGCGTGTATGAGAGAAGGGGGTGGGAAGCACACCGCGCAGGTGGAGGGGGGGGCGTTTGTGCGCGTTGCCCGCTCCTTATTTTTTCTCTTGATTGTAAGGAGGGGCCCGGATGACATCGGGGCACCTCAGAGTGTGGTATCGCAGAGTCTAGTGCCTACGACGTGCGGGAGGTCACCGCGACGTACCGCTGCCGATGTCGGCGGTCAGGTCGTGGATGGCGCTGCGTCGGAGCGACCTGCGACAGTGCGCACGCTTGCACCATCCATATGATAGGCGAAGTGCCGACGTGACTCGAGCGTATCCCACCCGGCCCTCGCACTGCCTAGTGGTGTGGGTGGGCGAGTAGAGTTTGACGGCAGAGGCCGTGCTCCCATGACCGAGTCGGTGCATTGGCGTGATGCGTGTCTAGCGCGGCTTCGCACCACCCGATGGGGCCTTTGGCAGAGCCCGGGGGTCGAGGGGCGCTTGGCTCATGTGGGACCGCAGAGAAGCGGGCACGTTGGCAAAAGAAAACGATGAGGAATGCAGAGTAGAGCAAGTGCTCTTAGGGCGACGTGCCCCACCCGCAGGACGTGCATGCAGGCGTGCGAACGCGTTGACATGAACGCCCTACATCAACCACATTTGTTTGCGAGTTGTGCGCGGCGCACCTGTGCTTCTTGATAAGCTCTGGCGATTTGCATTGCAGCTCGTTTCACGCGCTCTGAAGAACCACATGCCAACAGGCGACGCGCGGTCAACGAGGCTTATCTAGGTTCCTTCGAGAAGGGACACCGCCATGCTCCGCTTGTGCCCCTCCCCCCCCACTCCTCCTCCACACCCTTTCCTGCCATCTCTCTCTCTCTCGCGTGCGTGTGTGTGTGTGTGTGTTTGAGGCGGCGGCCTTATCCACTGTTTGCTCTCCTTCCCTCTCCCCTCCGCCGTCACACCTCAACACAACAGGGACGACTCAACGGCATCGCGTCTTGCTTCCCACCGCGAATAAGTCGACGCGCACCACACGCACCCACCCACCCCCTATCCTCCTCGGTCGCTGTGTCCGGTGTTGTCCGGTTCTGTATCCGTGCCTTGTGCCTCTTCACCCCTCGACTTCGCCGAAGCGCACCCCCTGATACAGGGAGGCAGACCATGGACCGAAATTGCCCTTCGCGCACCTCACGTCGCTGCGCATGTGCGCCGTGGCGACGGAGAGTGCTGCTTGTGTGTGCATGGGCAGTAACTGCGGTCTTGCTAAGCAACTGCGCGCTTGCCTGGCCACAGTTTCTTTACTTGAGGCGCCGCGAAGAGCTGCCTGCGGCAGTGCAGGCGGATGCGGATGACGCGCGCGCACACACACCCCCTCGGCTGTTCCCCGGTGCGATGGAGCGTGGAGAGCAAGCCCGCATGCTCTGGGAGGAGGCCGAGGCAAAAGGGCGGCTGAGCCCGTGCTGGAAGCGGTCCCTGCAGCTGCTGCATGCCAAGTGCGCCGAGGTGCGGAACGAGGACACCATGCGCAGCCGGCTGGCACTCTTTATGGCCACGTGTGACGCGAATAGCGACGGACGCGCCCACCCGAGCTTTCATTGTGGCTCTGCTGCTACGCAGCCGTCAGAACTGTCGGCTCATGCCGTGCGCCAGTGCGTGCAAGGGTTGTCCGACAGCGCCTACGCAGCCTTCTTGCAGTACCGCCTTCACGCAGACGTGTTGTGCGCCTATTTGGAGGAGGAGTTGTACCAGCAGCGCACTGAAGCCGCGGTCGCCGCAATGCACCTGCAGATGCAGCGCAGCTCACACATGCTGACTGCGCTGCAGCACTCTGGCGCGGAGGTGGTGGCCCTCATGAAGGACTCGCAGACGCTCCAGCAAGAGTCGCGCGAGGCTGCGTCGTCCTTGCTCCATCAACTCGGCCTTCTCCACAACGGCCAGGCAGCGGCGCTGCAGTCTCTGCAGCAGGCTGTCAGTGCCATTTTGCGCACCAGCAGTCACACCGACGCGGCGCTCGGCGAGCTGCACACGCGCGTGCAGGGGGCCGCTGCCGAAGCGCTCGCCTCTGTTCAAGCCCTCAGCCAGGAGACTTTCAAGAGGTTTGCCGAGGTGGAGGCGCAAACGCGCGGTGTGGTGCGGCTCATGCAGCAAATGGACGCGCTGCATCAACTGCTGGCCCGTCAACGGCTTCCGCGGCATCGCATGGCTTGGGTGCTTGGATGCCTTTGTGGTGTGCTGGCTCTCACATGCCTCCCGCAGACGGCAGCTGCACGGCTGCCGGCGACCTTGCTCACCGTCGTCGGGTGTGCTGGGGTACCGCTGCTGCGGTGGTGGACCGGACGGGCGCGGTGGCTCTTCCTGCACGAAACGGCGTGGGAGTCCCTATGCTTGTCGCTGGCCGTGGGGCTTGTTGGCTACTGCGCCCACCGCCACACACCGTCCGACACGTGTCGGCGCCGAAGACTGGCGCGGGAGGAGGCAATACGTCTGTGTGGTGAGCTACAGCTGCAGCAGCAGCTTGGTGGTGCAATGCTGCAACCGTATGCGCCTCAAATCCCCATCCTGGGTCTTCAGCCCCACCCATGCATGGTGCGGAGCGATGCGCCTGAGGCATCCCTGAGCGTCGCCCACGCATGGCCTCCGCTGTCCATCGTGGTGTCTCCACGCGACGACGAGGTGGAAGCGACCTCGACCACAGCCGACGGCTCCCACTGCACCGCATCCAACGAGGGCTCTTTGAGTTTACCGGACGAGGTGTCCAGCGCTGCTAGCACACCAAACCGCAAGCGCGGTCGCCCGTTCACTGCAGGCGACGACGCCGCTCGCCATCACGCCACGGCCCGCACCAGGCGCTCGACGGCACGCAGCACCTGCCGAACGACACGCAGGAAAGGATAAGCACCCTTTTTCCCGCCTCGGATGCGCGTATGCCTGTGTGCGTGGCGAGTGGGGTCTCTTCGCCGGTCCTCCACCTCCGTCTATCTTGTGTGTATGTGTGTCTGGGCTCCTCTCCCTCCCTCCCTCCCCTTCTCCGCAGCTCGCTGCTCTTCTTCTTTTTGTTTTCCGCTTCTCATGGGGCGGAGGGTTAGGCAGGGAGGGGAAAGGGGGAGGGGGGTACTTAGTCCGTGCGATACCCCGCAGTGTAGGCCCTGTGACGCTGCACCCTTTTGCTTCCCCCCCTCCTCCCCTCCCATGCTGACCGGATAGTGGGCACGCACACGCACGCGGTCCCTCCGCTCCCCTGTTCTCTATTCGTTATCCCTCCCCTCCCCCCCTCTCCCCTCTCCTCTGTTCGCTGGTTTGTTCCCCGTTTCCACTCGCGTTTGTACGGACTCTCGTCCATCTGAAGCAGAGCCACCCGCAAGCCGGGAGGAGGAGGAGGGAGGGAGGGAGGGGGGTCTTGGTTTTGCACAGACCTCCCTCTCTCTGTTCCTCTCCTCACACACGAGGCTTGGTGCCGCTGTTGCACGTGCAAGTGCCACTTACCACTCGCAAGACACGGCGCATTCCTTGATGCCCACCAAGGCGTAATGTGTCATGTCTTTTCACGCTCCTCTTTCCCTGTGCGCCACCACCACCTCCATGCAGGTTATTCTCCACTCTCGCTGCACCTCGGCAACTCGTCATATTCACTATCACGTGTTTCTCTCCGTACCGTGTCTGTGCTGCCTGTGCGCGGCGGATTTGGTGTGGGGCGACGCAGCGCCGACGAGAGAACGACCGCTGACGTTGTGGCAAACCAAATCCATCGGCCAGGTGACGGTGGCACCCAGGTGCACAAGCACAGAAGCACCCGTACTTTGCAGTGCGTCCCTTACAGCTCACACTGTCGTCTCCCCTCTGATCGTTGCGCATCTACGCGCGTCTTCGATCGGCAAGAAAAGTTTTTTTCGAAAAGGTAACGTCGATTCACACCTCAGCGCGGCAGCGACGCGTCTCTGTAGGGCCGCCTTTTCCTGAGCAAACTCAAGCCCCCTTATCCATCAACCTCTGCCCCCAATGCTGACTTGCAGTCTGAAGCAGGCCGATCGCACTCGCAGCGATGCCTCGCTGGTGACTGTGGAGGAGTTGGGCGGGTGGGCCTCGGTTGCGGAAGCGCTTCTCGGAGAATGCGCATGCGCCGCCCTTGTCGACGTCGCGGAGCCGTCCGCGCGAGCTCGGCTGGTTGTCGAGTACGCCGACTCCCTTGTGGCGCTTGTGCGCATACATGCAGCTGACGTGGCCGCGCTTCAATGTCGCGCCGCCACCGCCGAGGAGAAGCGGAGTGACGCCCTCGCACATCAACTGCATGCTGTCGTTCAAGAATGCGAGACGATGAGATCCAACCTTGGCTCCGAGCGCACCTCTCGCGCCGCCTTGGAGGAAGAATCGCGTCGCTTGTTAAATGAGCTGCTGATCACACAGGAGGAAAGGGATGCGCTGCGAGCAGAGCGAACGGCCTTGTGGTGCGCCGTGCGAGAGGCGCAGGCGGTGGCAGGCGTCACGTGCGCCGCCAAGGCGACGATGGAAGAGCATGTCCGCGTATTGTGTGAGTGGGTGAGAAGCGCACAGGCGGAGCTGACCAGCGCCGCTGCGCTTATGGGGGCCACTACCCCGCTACCAGTCGCTGTCGCCCCTTATCAGCCGGCGCGTCTGCTGTACCGCCGTATTCTTCCTACCACCCCGATGAACCCGGTTACTGCCTCCCTTTTGCGAGTTAAGGAGCAGGTGCAGCAGATGCGCGAGCCCTCTGTAGCGGAACTGCAGTTGGCGGTGGGCATGTATCGACATCGGGGAGACGAAGCAGCAGCACCGCTGACACCTTCACCGCGAACACGGGCGGCCACGGTAACAGCGGCCGTGTCGACTCCCGCGCCTCTCCTGGTGAATCGATCGCTGGGCCGGTCTCGCTCCTGCACACCCCATCGCAGCACGAACGGATCTGCAACGCAGCGGGAAGAGGATGTGGTTGCTTCGCCGCCCTGGCGCACTCGCATGATGAAGCTGCAGGAGGAACTGAAGGGGCTGCGGCGGGAATTAGGCACGGCAGCCGCCCCCCCTTGACTGTGCGGAGGCACAGCAACATCCTTTTCTCGTATGCTTCTGTGAAGTGTGCGTCAAAGCCCCGCCCTTGCCGCTACCTGCTCCCCTCCCCGCGTGCCCCCTCCAACCACTTCCGCTGCTCAGCGGCTTTTGGGGGAGGGGGGGGGGCAGGTAGCGGGTAGCGGGTAGCAGAAGAGAGGAAAGAAAAGTGGGGCGGTGCGCGGGTGAGCCGCGCGTCGGCGCGTGCACATACACAACTCTGCAAGCAGAAGACGTACACCAATCGATGTGTGAGGCGCGGTGCACTGTATCTGTGGCTTCGCTACTATGCGGCGGCGCTGCTGCTATCGCAGATGACGGAGTCTGAGTAAAGGGAAAGAAGGAAGAGGAGGAAAGGGCACACGGACGAGTACTCACGTGTGTGCCTGCACGTCCGTGCCCTAATGCATTCATCTCCGCCCCCCCCCCACACACCCTCCCCTTCTATTCACCTCGTCTCCGCTTTCCGGCGCGCCAACTCTCTGCATGTCCGGCTGCCTCTTCGGCCCACCTACTCCTCCTCTGCCCCTCCCCTTCTGCGCTGTCTTCCTCTTCCCCTTTCCACACCGCGAGTGTTTGCCTTGGCCTGAGCCTGCTTCGGCACACGCAGACGCAATCATAGTTGAAAGGACGCCGCAGCCATGTCTACGGTGTCTACGAGCTCCAGTCCTAGTAGAGGGATCACAGAGCTTGCTCCTTTAAGGGGGCATGTGTGCCTGCCGGGAGAGCCGGTGCTGATGACGCAGCCCGGTGCCGTGGTGGCGATCGGAGGTGGTCTTCGGCTGCTTGCCCAGCCCGCACCCACACCCACCGCTGATGGCGCATCGCAAGCGCTCACGGACGTCTTCCTTTCTGAGTACTGTGCCTCCCTTCAGCGCAGCAGCCATCATCTGCACACACACGTTCCCCGGTACACAGTGCCAACGCCGGCGAGTAGACGATACATCCCCCGCGCCGGCGATCCGGTGCTTGCCATTATTGCCCGCAAAGTGAGCCAGCACTACTACTACTGCTACATTGGCGGCTCCGCCCTGGCCTACATGGACGCCTTGGCCTTCGACGGCGCCACGAAGGTGAGCCGACCGCGGCTGGTGGAGGGCGATGTTGTGTACTGCTACGTGAAGCCTCGCGCAGGCTCGAGCTACGTCGGCGGTGTACATCGGTCGGTGGCCAGCGAGGTATTTGACACGACTGGCGAAGTGGAGGTGAGCTGCACAGCGGCAGAAGTCGGGCTGCCGCCTAAGGACTGGACATCCGGGGAGGCCGCCTTCGGCCCGTTGCAGGGCGGTCGCGTTCTGCACCTCTCGCTGGCGTACGTGCGTCGTCTGATCACGCCCGTGGGCTCATCCCCAGATAAGGCATCAGCACAGCAGCGAAAGCATGGTCACACGGAAGGCGAGGGCGGTTATGGCGATGAAGTGCCCGCCTCGTACCTCCTTCAGCTGCTGGGGTGCAGAGTACCCTTCGAGGTGGCTGTCGGCCTCAACGGGCTCGTGTGGGTGCGGGGGCTCTCTAGCGAGGCTGACACCACGGCTGCTGCCCGGCGCACTGTCGCCGTAAGCTCGTGCATCTCCGAGGCGCAGTACGACGTCACTCGCGCCGAGATGGAGGCCCGCGTCGAGGTTTACTTTCCCTCCTGACACGAGCAGCACGGGAACAGGCACGCGCCCCCTTCTGCACCGCGCGTACATGTGCGTGTGTGGCTTGAACAGGAAACGAATAATGACCATCTCACGCCATTTCTCTCTCCTCCTCGCCTCCGCTGGCGCTTCCCCCGCTACCGCCTCTTTCCCTTTTTTCTACCATCTTTCCGCTCTCGCGCGCGCAGCACTTGACCAGAGAGAGAGAAGCTGTGTTCAGCACGACAAAGAGCTCCACGCCCACGGGCGTGCCGGGGAAAGAGAGAGAACGGGAGCGGTGGCGGCGAGTCGGAGACTGAGGTGGAAGGGGGCGGCGAGAGGAACACTAACAAGAAGAAAGAGCGGACCATGCTAACAGCGCGTGCCAGCAGTCGCTGCCCTTTTGCGTCATGGAGAACTCACGCTTCTCCCACCGCGCAGACAGTCGTGCAGGCGGTGCGTGCGCGTGTTTGTGTGTGAGTGGGCGGCGACGCATGGCACAACGGCAAGAGAGAGAGGTGGAGGGACGCACCGTGCCGCCGCGTGTCATCGCCTCCTTCATGAAGATCTGCACTCCACCACTCCCCCTCGCCTCCTCTCGAGCCTTGACGCCACCCTCCACCTTCTTTTTTCTCGTTGTTCGCCGTTGGGGCACGCCGCACGACGGCCCATCCTGCCGCTTCTCACAGTCCCCGGCGTCTGCACCGTCGAACACACGCGGATACACGAAACTACAACGAAGGCGGCAACAACAGTAACCAGAAAAAGAAGGAAGCCACCTGTGCGCTGAGCCTCCACTCGAAGTCACCTATCTGCTCCACCACACATCACGTGTGTCTCTTCCCCCTCTCATCCTTCCTCCCAGCTCTCGAGGTACCCTTGCACACTCCCTTCCCATTCCTCTATCTGATACCTCCCCGCGCATCCTCCTCCACGGTTACGCGTCGGATAGAAAGCGCGCGCACAGACATCCGCACAGACGCGATGCCGGACTTCAGCCAGTTCATTAAGTACCTCAACGCCAACCTCCACGCACCGACTGGTCAGTACGCCGCGCAGGGCGGCGTAGGCGGAAAGGGCTCTGGTGGGGCTAGTGGTGCGACTGAAGCTGCGAGCCCTGCTTCCCATGGTGACGCCTCTGCCTTCACCCGCTCCTGCGACACAACGTGGCGGGTGCTGCTGCCGAGCGATGCAGCTGCTAAGGAAAGCGGGACACGATCCAGCGGCCCATCCGCTGCGGCGGCAGCAGCCCATACATCCCCATCGCACCCCTCCGTGACGATTGGGCGGATGATGGTGTCCACAGAGGACCGCTGGCGTATTCAGGCACAGATGCGCCGTGAGGAAGCGCGCACTGGGCAAGCGCGGAAGGAGTACAACAAGAAGGTGACGCGTGCCATCAAGGTAACGAAGGGGCCGTCCGAAAACGCCTTCCCCCCAGGTCGTGGTCGTCCGCTGTAGTGCACGCAGTGAGACCGCGGCAGGGTAGTAGCGTCTGTTGGGCCAGTATGGGCAAACAGCTTCGCTGGCTTGTGAGCACAGATGCAAGCATACCCGCACACTGCCGCGGCGCAGTGAGCCGTGTGTGTGCCTCTGAGCGTGTGCGAGTCAGAGAAAGGAGGGGCGGCGGTGTGACCCAGCACACACCTCACCGCTGGTGCCACACGTGCGGGCTCCTCTTCCTTTCTGTTTGTTCTGGTGATAAGAGTGGCAGCCCTCTCCTTGCTGCCAACGTGGGCGTATTGTCGATGCCCCCTCCACCCTCTTTCTCCTCCTCCGGTGAGTAGGCGCGAGGAAGGAGCCCTTGAAACAAAATAGGTGAATCTACTGAAATAGAGGTGGTGAGCGAGCGGGAGAGCTGTCGCCTGCCGCGGCCTGACTGAGTGTGTGTGTGTGTGTGTGCGTGTCGGGGGGGGGAGGGGGCTGACCTCTACAGACGGCGTTGCGCATGCCTATTTGATACGAGAAGCGCTGGGTGTTTGGTATCCGTGTCTCATGACGTCTTTTGTGACTCTGCCGGCCTCCTTTGCTCGTCTCTCCTCCCCCACCCGCCTCCTCCTCCGCCACCGTGCCCTCCGTCCCTCCCTTTCACGCACGTGCATACATCCCCCATGGGAGGTGGGGGGCGTCTTCTCAACTCTGCTTATTTTTCTCTTCTACTTCGATGTCTCTGCCTGGTCTGTATTGTGCCCTGCCCGTGTGCCGAGCCTGCATGCATGTGTGTGTGTGTGTGCCTCTCCCTCTCCACGGGCACTTCGCGTGCTCGAAAGCCTGCTAGGCACGTGAAGCTTGTGCTTGCATAGAGACACACACACACGCACGCACATCTGTGCGCGTGGCATACTAACCGATTAGAGACATCCCGTGTAGACCCGTCCTCGCGCAAGCACGCCGACTTATCGGGCTTGCTTTGCGTGCATCCAATGGCGATGCTCGAAAACGACAACGGCGCGCGGCCGCTGCATGATGGCACGGTGCTCATATCACCCGATGCATCTCCCAACTTGACAAGAAGGGCAATGAACCACCACAGCGCCGAAAATACAGAGGCGCCGCCACTTGTCGATTTGCTGATGAGCGCCTCTGAGACAATCCGGGAAGAGCGAGGGAGGGCAGACTCGCTGGAGAAGGAAAACGCTAAGCTCCAAGCGCAGCTGGACGGTGTTCGGTTGGCCTATCAACTGGTGGCAACTCAACGGGCGCAGCGCAACTCGCAGGCGTTGGGGAGGGTGACGGCACTCGACAAGGCTGGTGAAGACATGCTGTTTGCCTATGTGAGAGACCGGCTGATCGGGCGAGACATACATCCCTCCTCGGAGCACGAGAAATGCAGCTGCACACGTGAGAGCAGCAGTAGGGCTCGGCTGGGACAGCGCCAGCGCCGCTCAAATGCGGCTGCCCCGCCCGTGGCTTCGGCAGCCGCGCGAGTGCCTTCACGCAACTTCATCACAGCTGCGACACGAAGCTGCACGAAAAGAGGGAATGCCGGCATCACGCCACCCGAATCCGTATCGCCAAAGACAGCAGAGCCACACATCTCGGTAGCCACGGAAGCGCGTGAAGAGCACGGTTACTTACCTACCGCGTTGCGAAACTGTGACCTGAAGTCAGCAAAGGGCCATCGGGCCACTTCCCTGACTGGTGGTGGCAGTCGCAAAGGCGAAGGAAATGCAGAAATGGTGGAAGGCGGCAGCGATACTGAGGAGTCCCCTACGCACTGGATGGCTCGCCGACTTCTCCGAGCACTCGCCCCTCGTCCTACCGACAGCGTTGTGGGCGACATCGTACACACCATGGTTACTGCCTTGCAACAAGACGTGCAAGCCGAACTCAGCAGGCCTAGCGACGGTAGGCACGCTGCTCCAAATCGCATGCGCGGCTTTGCGCTGGTGCGACTAAAGCCGTGTGTCTACCGCCTCCTCGTTGGTCCTCCTGCAGAAGTGAAGGCAATGGAGTGTGCAGCACGGAGTAGCAACCGGAGCGCTCGCCAAACAGCACCGCGGCTCCCCTCCGCAGCCCTCCACCGTGACCACTTCCTCCTCTACAGCCGAAATCCAGAAACCAACACCGCCGCGCGCCCTTGCTCTTCGAAAATTACGAATACCGTCATTCACCTCACCATTGACACTGGCACTCTTCGCGTGGTTCGAGGTGGAGGACACATCGACTTCATCGACTACTTAGAACGCCGCTTACAAGTGAAACTGTACACCAGACGGAGCCGTCCCGCCTAACCCACCAGGACCGTCCCTCATACATCGCCTGACACAAAACTTTCCCCACACACAACTCCCTTTGCAAGCTCTTACCCACAGCCGAGGCCCAAGACAGACTTCCGCGACCTCTGCGCAAACACCGAGACAGTCTCCGTTCCGTGGCACGCACCACTCACCACCGCACACACGCAGCGGAAAGCATGGCAGCTATCCTCCCCTACTCCACGCCGTCGCCCGTGCCGTGTGCCTCCTCTCCCTCTCCCCCAACTCTCCCCTTGACCCCCCTCCTCCACCCTCCACACTCCTATCCTTTCGCTCACCCACCCGCTCCCCTCCTCCCACCCCCTCGCTTCACTCCCCCGTCACCACCACCACCACCACCCATACGGCTCTGCCGCCGCGCGTGCCCGCACGCGCGCAGAACACCGACCGCTCCTTTCCCCCACCCCGGCACTCCGCTCACCCTCCACCCACTCACCTTCTTTTTTCCCGCCCCACCGCACCCCACGCAATGGGCCCCTTTGCTCCCCGCTGCTGCGCGCTGGCGCTGCTGTGCGCCGTGGTGGTGCTCGCCGCCGTGCTGGTGCGCGCCGAGTCGTTCACTGTGACGCGCGACGTCACCATGTCGGACGCATCATTCGACGACTACACCATGATGCTCGACCTGTCCTCCTCGAGCGCGGACGTGGTGACGGTGCAGCTGATAAACTCGCAGGTGTCCGGTAGTGGCCTCACCGTCAAGAACGCCAGGGGCAGCTCCCCCTCGTCGGCGCGGCTGAGCATGAACATGGCAATCACCACAGTGGCGCAGTCCGTCATCACCCTCTCCGGTGTCATGCCCGCCAACTCCGACATTCGCATCGTCGCCACCACCGGCTCCCTCGCCCCCGCGCAGTCGCTCTTCGACTTCAGCGGCCTCGCACTCGACAGCAACGCCACCGTCATGGTGGAGAACACCGCCGTCACGTGGCCGAAGGACTCCATCAACACCGGCAGCATCGTGCTCATCAGTGCCGGCAGCAACGCCGTCGGCATCAAGAGCACCGCCGCCCTCTTTGTGCTCAACGCCACCGCCATCAACGGCGCGTCCGTGGTCAGCATCGACACCCAGTCGTCCTTCCCCATCACCAAAGGCGCCGCGCTCACCGTCGACTACGGCCGTTGCGAGCGGTGCTCCAGCGCGCTTGTCAGCATCAACGTCCCGCTCGTCGTCGACGCCTCCAGTCTGTTCCGTGTGGCCAACTGCAAGGCCGTCGGCGCCAGCAACGGCCTGCTGACCTCCGCCGGCAGCATCACGGTCAGCGACAAGTCCGCCTACGTTATCCACGACAGCGCCGTCGAGTCCGGCGCCCTCTTCTCCTTCCCCACCGGCCTCGAGGACGCCAGCGAGGTGTACCCCTTCGCCGTGTCCGGCGGCTCGACCGTGTCCTTCCTCAACCTGAAGGGGTCCTCCACCGGTGTTGCCGCGGGCCAGAGCGTCCCCAACACCTTGGAGCAGTCGAACGTCATCGGCGGCGGCTGCGTCATCAACGACAAGGAGCTCAGAGTCGCCTCGGAGTACAGAAGTCACGGCCTCAGTGTGGAGACCGTCGTCGACAGCCAGGGTGCCAGCAGCGGCACCTGCGCCAACGCCAAGTGCATCCCCGGCAACACCAAGCCAGGCGCCACCGTCTCCGGCACCGAGCCCTGCACCTGCCAGTGCTCCTCCACCAAGCACCATCCGCCCTTCTGCACGTCCGTCGTCGACCCCATGCAGAACTACGACCCCAACGTGTGGTGCGCCGTGCCCAACTGCATCACCTGCGACCGCCTCGACCCCTCCAACCGCTGCACGGAGTGCGACACGGGCTACAGCCTCACCAACGACTATCAGTGCAAGGCCACCACCACCATCACCACCACCACCAAAGCGCCCACCTGCACCGCACCCTACTGCTCCGTGTGCGCCGCCGGCAGCGGGTCCGTCTGCAGCTCCTGCCGACCCCCCTACACCCTGTCCAACGGTGTCTGCGTCGCCAACACCAACGTCGCCGCCGGCGCGCACACCGCCGCCCTCGCCGCGGCCGTCTGCGTTGTCGCCGCTTTCTACGCCCTTTAGCGAGTGCGTGGTTGGTGGTCGTGGTCGTGGTCGTGGGCAGCGCCGGTGTGCGTTGGCGGCTGCCACGCTGTCCTTCCCAGTCTTTCCTTGGATACACGTCCTCCCTCCTCCATAGGCTATGGTGCACACACGACGACGACGACGTGTGACGGGCAGCCGCCACCGCTGTCTGCCTCCCTCCCTCGACCCCCGCCCCCCATTCTCCGTCTTCTCTGCAGATGACAGTCTGTGTATATACCGCATTTCTTCCTATCCGGTATGTGTGCCTGTTCATGTATTCTCTCCACCCACCCCTCCCGCACTCTTTTCACTAGGTGTGTGCCTGTGTGTCGTCTTTGTGTCTCCGCTTTCCATGTCTCTCTGTTCCGCGTACGCGCGTGAAACCCACACCTTGCACTGCGCGCCGCACCCCGAGATGCCTCGCCTCTCGTTCTCCATTATTCATTCTCGTTTTCTCCCCCCCCCCGCCAGACGTGTGTGTGTGTATGTTTTTTTCCTTTATGTGAACACCACCATATGCACACGCCGCATCCGTCGTGGTCTGGTCCCTCCTCTTGTTCCGCGCGGTATGCAGCAAAGGCAGCCGCCATGTGCACAACAGAAACAGAAACCCGCTCGCCTCAAAACACATCGACGCTGCCGTCGTCGACTTCCCTCCACCCCTCTGTCTCCCCATCCCTACCTCACTCCTTCAAGCATACCACACGCCGACAGCCACCACGCCGTCGCCCGTGCCGTGTGCCTCCTCTCCCTCTCCCCCAACTCTCCCCTTGACCCCCCTCCTCCACCCTCCACACTCCTATCCTTTCGCTCACCCACCCGCTCCCCTCCTCCCACCCCCTCGCTTCACTCCCCCGTCACCACCACCACCGTAGGTGTGTGCGGAGACTTCTCACGTTTAGCGCGTTACACCTAGCCACGCTGCGCCGAGAGGTTTGTGGGATGACGTGGCTTACTGCCACTGATGCCGTTGAGCCCGCCTCCACAAATCCAGGGTTTCAATTTGCGCCTCAGTCGCTGATGGCAACCCCTCCCCCGTGAAAAATGTGTCTGTGCACTCTCCCTGGCCGCATGCGCCTTCAGCCACGAATTCAATGAGCACTGCATACCTCATAATCCTCCGCTTCTGTCTTTATGCGCGTGTGGCCGTTCAAGGCGCAGGGCACAAGCACACGCACACACGAATCACAGCCACCACCAGAGGCCGCAAGACGATCTCACCCTGCTCCCTCACTCCCTTTCTCGGTCTTCCTGTGTGGGTATATGCGTCGCTGATGAAATCCCCCCTCCTCACCCTTCTTATGTTGTTGTTTTGCTGCTCGTTGTGCCTACTTCTCGCGCGGTGTTTCAAAGTCCGACGTTGTGGCACACTCCTTGCCTCGACGTCATGGCGCTCACCCACCACCGCCCTCAGCGTCCTCCTCACAGTCGCGTTCCTCTGGTCTGCTTCCTCTGAAACAAAACGAGTATCGACTTGGCGGGCACAAACACACGCACGTGGGCGTCAGCGACGCGCGACAACTGCGTGAAGCTAAGGGAGTAGGAGGAGGAGGGGGTGGGGGCGATGGTCATCGAGAAGGGTGCGTGGCACACGCCACAGCAGGTCGCCCTCTCCCATCGCCGGAAACGAAAAGGAAGACTCCAACAGCGGAGTCGAGTGAAGCTGCATTCTGATCACCACCACCGCAGAGTTCCTGTCATCCCTTCTCTCCCACCCTCGCGTCCCCTGCTTATCTACCCCACCTCCCTCTCGCACTGCCCCGGCCCCTCTCCCCGCCCTCCCACCACCACCCACCCACACACGCACACACACTCCTCTGTCCAGCCACGCACACGTGCAGTAGCACGAGGCTCCCCATCCTTCCCCCTACCCACACCCACACACACACGCACACACACCTTCATCATAGCCCGCACCTTTCGCCGTTTCGCCCGCTCTCTCCTTTCCGTGCGTGTGTGCCTCAGTCTGTTGCTCCGTCCGTCTCCCTTCTCCCCACTGTTGACTGACCCACCCGTGCACGCACTGGCACACAACGCGTACTTCTTTATTGATGAATATGCGCTGCCGAGAAATACTGATTGCCGTGCTCGCGGTGACCTGCGTGGCACTGTCACCGGCTGTGGCCTACACCACCAGCCAATGCCGCGAAGTGTCGCGGTGCGACGTTGACGGCACCCTCGTGTACGCCTTCTCTGGCGAGTGCGTATGCTGTCCGGAGATGCCGACCGGCGATATCCTTCCAGTGCAGTGCGTTCCCTCGACCGCGCACTGCCCTAGCGTGCCCAGCTGCAGAGCGTGCGACACCACCGCCGGGATGTGTGACGCGTGTATGACCGGCTACGTACTCGAGCCTACCAACATCTGCAACGAGTGCTTGGCCTCGATGTGCGACGTCTGTCAGTCGAGCTCCGAAGGCAAGCGCTGCAAGCTGTGCTCAGTAGGCTATTACTGGGTGAGTGGCGGTGAGTGCCACGCCGTATCCAATAGCCAGGCCTCAGAAAGCAACATGCAATGCCGGGTCGCTTTCTGCAGCACTTGTGCCAGCACTACCGCAAGCACCTGCGCCAAGTGCAACGACGGTTATGCAAAGGATAGCAACGGGTTCTGTGTCAGCGACTGCAACGTCCAGCAGTGCGATATGTGCTACACGGGTAACTCCGCCGACTGCCAGTTGTGCTCTGCAGGGAACACGTGGAGTGCGACAGGCTGCTCAGCTGGTGCAAGCGGTTGTCGTGTCGGCCATTGCACCACCTGTGTGGCCGGCGACAACACCAACTGCGCTACATGCGAATCGGGATACACCCTCACCGCCGGCTACTGCTTGCCCCAGCAACTCTGCGCCGACGCCAACTGCGCCAGCTGCCCCAGCGACGCGGGCACGTGCACTCAGTGCGCGAACGGCTACGGTCTCGTGGACGGCGCCTGTGTGAGGTGCCAGGTGCCCAACTGCTTCAGCTGCGACAGCGACGCGAATAAGTGCGCACAATGTGCGCCGAACTACTACCTCACCCCGCTCTTGACCTGCTCCCCGGTGGCCTGCAACATCGAGCACTGCATGCAGTGCGATCCACAGACGCCGTCGCGCTGCCAGGAGTGCGTGGCCCCCTACGTGGTCGACAGCTATGACGGCCTCTGCAGGCTCTCCGACGCCTGCTCCGTGCCCAACTGCAAGAAGTGCGAGACCGAAACCTCCAGGCTCTGCGCCGAGTGCGACACCGGCTACACTCTCACCGCCGACGCGACGAGCTGCAGCAGTCCGACCACGCAGCCGTGCGATGTGGAGCACTGCAACACGTGTGTGAACGGCGACAGCACCCGCTGTGCCTACTGCAACACCGGCTACTACGTCTCCGATGGCAAGTGCAAGACCATGCAGGGCTGCTACGTTTCCAACTGCGCACAGTGCATGCTGCTTGACAGCACCAAGTGCTCCACGTGCATGAAAGGATACCTGCTCACGTCGTCCTACGGTTGCGTCTCGCAGAAAGTCATCAACGGCGTGGCCGCGCCCTACTCTCTGTGGGTGGCCGCCGCCGTGCTCCTCGCCTCTGTTGTCACGCACATAGCATAGTGCGCAGCAGCATGCGAGCAACCCCACTCCCATTCTCCCACAACATGTGCACACACACACAGAGACAGCGGGGCAGCCCTCCCCCCCCACACACACGCACTCCCCCTTCTCTTGTTCTTCTTTCCTCGTTTCGCATCTCTTTCTCGTGCGCTGGCGCCGGCCTCCTGCACGTCGCTCCCCTCCCCCTAACCTCTATTCTCTCTCGCCGGCCTCATTGCTTCTTACCCTTTTCCGATCCTTGCTCGCGTGGGTGGCCACTGCCATAGTCCCGCAGCGCAGACACACGTGTTTACACGGCGGAGGCATCCCTCTCCATCACTTCTTTTCTCCTAAAGCCACTCACCAGGTCGCACACCGCCCACCCCCTCCCCACCACCGGCCACCCTTCCGGGCGCAGCTGTGTGGGGTGGGGGTGTGCTCGACCGCGTTCCTGGCAGCTCACTCGCATGTGTACAGCCACTCCCACCACTAAAGCTCTCTTCTGCGCACACACTCCACCTCCTCGCCCCACGCCGCGACCGCGGCGGTCGGCTGAGCACGAGTGCAGCGCGCGCCTGCGCTGCTCGCCGTCGGCATTGCTGCGCTCCCCTTCCCCACATGCGGCAATCACCAACACCGCAGAGTTCCTGTCATCCCTTCTCTCCCACCCTCGCGTCCCCTGCTTATCTACCCCACCTCCCTCTCGCACTGCCCCGGCCCCTCTCCCCGCCCTCCCACCACCACCCACCCACACACGCACACACACTCCTCTGTCCAGCCACGCACACGTGCAGTAGCACGAGGCTCCCCATCCTTCCCCCTACCCACACCCACACACACACGCACACACACCTTCATCATAGCCCGCACCTTTCGCCGTTTCGCCCGCTCTCTCCTTTCCGTGCGTGTGTGCCTCAGTCTGTTGCTCCGCCCGTCTCCCTTCTCCCCACTGTTCGCCTCATGCACAGCGCTCGCGGCGGCTCTCTCGCGGTGGCCGCCGTGGCGGTTTGCCTGGCAGTGCTCGCCATGGTCGGCACGTGTGTGTTCGACTCGCAGGAGATCGGCGGCAGCTCCTTCACCTTTGCCGGGTGGTCGTCCGCCAGCAAGGAGGAATCCTACCAGAGTTGTACCCTGACCGAGAAGGCATTCAGAATTCAAGGCGCTGCAAGCTCTCTGTCGGACGACGCCACGCTGCCCGGCGGGATCCTGCGGTTCTCCACACTGCGTGTGTCGAACGGCTACATCGTCGTGGAGAAGTACTTTCCCCGGAACACGAACATCACCATCAAAGATGCCAGCGGCACCGTCGCTGCGGGGATGCCTTTCATCGACGCCAACACGGCGATATTCTCTGATCAGCTCAGCATCGTGGTCACCGACTCAACCCTCAGTTGGGCTGCCGCACGGTCGGGTCAGAGCATGGTGCGTGCACCCTTCACTATTCAGCTCTCCAGCTCTCTCTTCGTGCTCGGCAGCACCGTGGCGCAGGCCTCATCCGTGGTAGAGGTGACGGGACCGAGCAGCATCTCGCAGAAGTCTGCATTGGCTGTGGACTACGCCAAGTGCACCGGCTGTGCTCAGGGTCTGGTGTACTTCACCGACTTTGTTAGGGTGTGGGACCGCAGCTTGCTTCGCGTCTCTCACTCCAGCGTCAAGGGCGCCGCCGGCAAGCCGCTGATCGGCATAGCACAGAGAGCAGGGGCCAGTCTAGCGGTGGAAAACAGTCTGTTCGTTGTCGAGAACGTGTCATCGCCCACCAGTAACCTCATCGACGCGCCCGTCAGCATGGGCACCGATGCGCAGATCACCCTACGCGCTGTGGCAGTGAAGAGCATTGGTGCCACGATGGCCGGCGGCGTCACTGCGCAACTCTTGACGGCAGACGACATCGCCCAACAAATTCCCTCCGTGTCCGTGGTGCCGGACACCAGCTGCGCTGCGGCCTGCGTCCCCACGGCCACGGTCGACTCCCGCTGCAAGTGCACCTGCAATGCTGACATGCCGAACATGAACTTCTGCACGGCCATGAAGGACCCCTACACAAACTACGCCTACCTCGGCTGCTCGGTGGGCTGCACAACGTGCTTCAACGAGACGGCCTGCCTCGAGTGCAGGCCGAGCTACGAGATGCTGCCCAGCATGACATGCTCGCTAACCGGACTTCAGTGCACAGACCCGAACTGCAAAACCTGCACAACTTACGGCCAGTGCACCGACTGCAACGACGGCTACGGTCTCACCTCCTCCAGCGCTTGCGTGCGCTGCAGTGTAGCGGGCTGCAAGAGCTGCCCCGTTGACGCTAACGTCTGCGAAGTGTGTCTCGGCGGCAGCGAGCCGGTCAACAATATGTGCCCCTGCACCGACGCCAACTGCGCCAGCTGCCCCAGCGACGCGGGCACGTGCACTCAGTGCGCGAACGGCTACGGTCTCGTGGACGGCGCCTGTGTGAGGTGCCAGGTGCCCAACTGCTTCAGCTGCGACAGCGACGCGAATAAGTGCGCACAATGTGCGCCGAACTACTACCTCACCCCGCTCTTGACCTGCTCCCCGGTGGCCTGCAACATCGAGCACTGCATGCAGTGCGATCCACAGACGCCGT
Organism: Leishmania infantum JPCM5; assembly: GCF_000002875.2. Classification (NCBI taxonomy): domain Eukaryota; phylum Euglenozoa; class Kinetoplastea; order Trypanosomatida; family Trypanosomatidae; genus Leishmania; species Leishmania infantum. Next base: position 57,902 of record NC_009389.2, read on the forward strand.
CGCGCTGCCAGGAGTGCGTGGCCCCCTACGTGGTCGACAGCTATGACGGCCTCTGCAGGCTCTCCGACGCCTGCTCCGTGCCCAACTGCAAGAAGTGCGAGACCGAAACCTCCAGGCTCTGCGCCGAGTGCGACACCGGCTACACTCTCACCGCCGACGCGACGAGCTGCAGCAGTCCGACCACGCAGCCGTGCGATGTGGAGCACTGCAACACGTGTGTGAACGGCGACAGCACCCGCTGTGCCTACTGCAACACCGGCTACTACGTCTCCGATGGCAAGTGCAAGACCATGCAGGGCTGCTACGTTTCCAACTGCGCACAGTGCATGCTGCTTGACAGCACCAAGTGCTCCACGTGCATGAAAGGATACCTGCTCACGTCGTCCTACGGTTGCGTCTCGCAGAAAGTCATCAACGGCGTGGCCGCGCCCTACTCTCTGTGGGTGGCCGCCGCCGTGCTCCTCGCCTCTGTTGTCACGCACATAGCATAGTGCGCAGCAGCATGCGAGCAACCCCACTCCCATTCTCCCACAACATGTGCACACACACACAGAGACAGCGGGGCAGCCCTCCCCCCCCACACACACGCACTCCCCCTTCTCTTGTTCTTCTTTCCTCGTTTCGCATCTCTTTCTCGTGCGCTGGCGCCGGCCTCCTGCACGTCGCTCCCCTCCCCCTAACCTCTATTCTCTCTCGCCGGCCTCATTGCTTCTTACCCTTTTCCGATCCTTGCTCGCGTGGGTGGCCACTGCCATAGTCCCGCAGCGCAGACACACGTGTTTACACGGCGGAGGCATCCCTCTCCATCACTTCTTTTCTCCTAAAGCCACTCACCAGGTCGCACACCGCCCACCCCCTCCCCACCACCGGCCACCCTTCCGGGCGCAGCTGTGTGGGGTGGGGGTGTGCTCGACCGCGTTCCTGGCAGCTCACTCGCATGTGTACAGCCACTCCCACCACTAAAGCTCTCTTCTGCGCACACACTCCACCTCCTCGCCCCACGCCGCGACCGCGGCGGTCGGCTGAGCACGAGTGCAGCGCGCGCCTGCGCTGCTGGTTGGTACGACAGCCTCGTGTAGAGGTGGGGACAGATTTGGTGGGCAAAAGAGTCGGCGTCACCGCTGAGTCCTCCCTTAGGGTAGCAGCCGCGCCTCCACCACGACCCACCCGCAGTACCGGAGGTCACTGCGGCTCCCCCTCCCCCTTGCTAGAAGCGCCGCCTTTTGTGGGTCTGTGTTGCTTCCACATTGTTGTTTACCTCTCACCTTTTCCACACGTTCTTCTGCTCTCGCGCGTACAACCACCTCTCTCTCACACGCACGTGCATACGCACACTTTCTACCACGCGTGCGGATGTGGCGTCGTGGTGGTGGGATGGTTACCTCAAACGGTGTGTGTGAGTGTGTGTGTGTGTGTGTGTGTCTGCGGCAATCGGAAGTGAAGCCGCAGTCCGTAAACACTCGCCGTGCCCCCTCCCTCCCACACACGCACACACGCGCGTGCATACCCCTTTTCTCCTCCCCAGCCAGCTCACCTTCACTCTGTCTCCCGCCTCACCCCTTCAGCAAAGATGAGCGTGAAGCACCTGCTGATGGCCGCAGTGCTGGCAGCCGTCGCATGCTCGGTGGTCATGGCGTCGGATGCCTCGAGCTTGTCGTCCCCAAGCGCCCCAGCTCGCGGATCGATCTCCCTTGCGACCATGCGGACAGTGCCGTCCAGCAAGAGCAGCAGCAACTCGTCGAGTGCAACTGGCGCCAATGAGACGGCGTCTACCACCTTCACCACAACGAACACCGTGAGCACAGCGGCATCTTCGTGCGCCGTTTCGAACTGCGCCGCCTGCTCGAGCACGAACCCGAATGTCTGCACGACGTGCAGTCCCGGCTACGCCGTCGACCGCCTTGGCCAGTGCATGGTTGTCGGCTCCTGCAACGTCGCCCACTGCGTCACGTGCCACACAAACGACAACGCGCGTTGCTTGAGCTGCGCCTCGGGCTACATGCCGACGGCCTCGTTCAAGTGCGTCCCAGAGCAATCTAGAAATGCGGCCTTCCGCACTTCCTCCCTGGTCGTCTCTGTCGGTGTGGCATTGGTGGGCACTGCACTGACCATGGCCTAAAATACGGCATGCCCCGATTCAAGGACCTAGTGGCACACATACCAGGAGATGCCTGGTTGACGGCCTGTCAAGTGTCGGCATCGACGGCTATGTCCAGCCTCCACCCTGCTCCCCTCTTCTCTCTCCCACATATGCATGCACAAATGTTGATGTCCTCACCTCTGTTTCTCTCCTCTCTCTCTGAGTGCTGTGTGTGTGTGTAACGTGCGTCCCGCCTCCCCTCCTCAGACAGTTTTTTTTTTTTATCTTGTTCGGCCAATGTGCATATTGTCGTCATGCGCAGTGCCCCTCCCTCCCTTGATCGCCCCTCCCTCTGTCTCTGTCTCGCGTCACCTCACTGATCAACGCCTCCCTGCCTTGAGTCGCGTGTATTCCCAACACAGCATGCGCCGACGCAGAGACAGACAGAGACAGAGGGAGGGGCGAGCACGTGCGCTTATGTCGTTTCTCTCCCGGCGCGCCGCGGTCGGCCCGTGGCTTGAGGAAATCGAGAGGGGGGAATGGGGACTGGCGATACCATTGTGGCCCATGTGCACGTGCATGTGTGCGTACGCGTGCGTGTGTGTGTTCTCTCTTCTCTTTGCTCTGGCCGAGTGGCCGGGTGGGCCTCTCTGTGCGTTGAATCCGTTTTATGTGCACAGCCCGTTTCTTTTCCGTTTTTATTGTTGTTTTTCCCGAGGTGAGGCGTGGATGGGGATGGGGATGCGGAGGAGGAGGGAGAGGATCGTCAATGGAGGTGACCGTTGGGTCCGCCCGCCCGCCCGTCCGTCCCTGCGTGTGCGCAGGGCGGAGGGCATTCTCCTCACCGCCACCACCTCTCTCTCTGTGACTTGTGCCCCTCATGGGGTCTTTTCTTTCGTTTTTGCCTAAGCATATACACGTGTGTGCCTGCGTGCGTACGCGTGCGTCTCCGCCATTTCTACGCATGGGCCTCTCCCCCACCCTCTTCCCTCCCCCTCCCACTCCCTACCTGACTCTCTCAGGCAGGAGCACCAACAGTAGAGTCTGTATCTGCCGCTGTGATTGCGTGATCGAGCGCTGCTATCCCCCCACCCCCTCGCTCGCTCTCCCAGACAACCACGCATACCATCGGCCATCCCTCTGTGCTGCCGTGTGTCTGTGTGTTTGTGTGTGCCGCTGCTCTCACACTGGAGAGGGCTGCTCGGCAGTGGTGGCAGCAAACTGCAAGCGGTGCTGAAGAAGACGAAGATGTAAAGGGAGCGGAGAGGCGCGACACACAGGGCTATGGAAGCAGGGCGGTCGTCACAAGGTCAGCACTGATCCTGTGTATGTGCGTGTTTGCGTCTGCCCGCGTCCCTGTGAGGGGGACAGAGAGGGGGCATGAGGTGCGCCCATGACAACGCAGAAAATGACCTTGGAGAGCGCGAGCGAGGGAGCGGGCAGGTCCTTCGCGGTTTATCAGGGAAGGCTCGAGCACGATACGTAGGGCAGACGGAGGAGGGGGAAGGAAAACGTCAGAGAAGGAGGGAAGTCGGATCGGGTGTCGTGGAGGCACACACACACACACACGCGCACCACAGCCGCCTCTCTACCTCCGTCGCATGTTGCTCCTTGGCTCTCTCATCCGTCCATCGCCGATTCCCTCAAGACGTTACCCGCGTGGGGATGTGTGCGCGTGTGTCGTAGTCTGCAAGTGTTACGCGCACCCCCTCCCCTCAGCTCCCCTTGCTTCCCACAAGAGGAAACGTCGCGGTGTTTATGCCGCCGCCTTGCTCTATGGCGAAGGCGTGAAGGGAACGAACCAATATTCTCGGCCTGTGCCGCTATGATATCCTTCCCTTCTCTCCCTCTCACTCTCTACCTACTCACTCCCGTCCTCAACATGCTCACGGAACGCGTTCCTGTTCGTGGGTCTGCGTCAGTGTACGAGCACGCCACACGCGTCATCCCACTCCCTCGCCTCCCATCATCAGCCCTCCCCCCCCTCCCCCAGAACATTACCTCACACGCCTGCAGCACTGGCACAGGCGCACCTCGTTCATATTCCCCTCTCCACGAATCATGTCTGCCTTTGACTTCCGCAGCAGTCCCCACAAGCGCGGCGCCGCCGCCGTTCTTCTGCTGTTCGCCATCGCCGCTGTAGCCCCCTTGACAGTGTCTGCACAGGCCATCGACGACTACCCTCCTGTTGCCTGTGACAGCACAGTGCCCAACTGCCTGGAATGCCGGAAAGTGGGGATGTTAAGCCTGTGCTCGAACTGCAAGGAAGGCTACTCGACCGCTGTCTCACCCATGACCCCCACCGAGTTCGGCAAGTGCAAGCCCTACGATCCGAGCACATGCCGCCTTGACAACTGTTTGCGCTGCGCCGCCGATGACAACACCAAGTGCGTGCAGTGCCCTGTCGGCTACCCGAACATCAACACTTACCTCTGCGATGGGACCACGGCGGCCCCGACGACTGCGGCTCCGACAACGTCGGCCCCCTCCACCACCACCACCACCACCACCACGGCGTCCCCGACAACTGCGGCCCCCACAACTGCAGCCCCGACCACCACCACCACCACTACCACCACGGCGGTCCCGACAACTGCAGCTCCGACAACCTCAGCCCCCTCCACCGACTGCCAGGCCCCGTCGTGCGCCATCTGTGTGCCCGGCAACCAGTACACTTGCGCCGTGTGCGAGTCCGGCATGGTGCTGATGGCGTCCGGCCAGTGCATGGCCGCTGGCTCCTGCAGCATGACCAACTGCGCGCAGTGCTACCCGAACGACAGCAACCGCTGCTCCTCGTGCGAACCCGGCTACGCCCTCACCGTCTCGTACACCTGCATCCCGCGCAAGTCAGGCAACTCGGCGGCTGCGCCGACGCCGGTGTTGGCGGCGCTGGTCATAGTGGCGGTTGCAGCGACCGTGGCGTATGTCATGTAGGGGTGCAGTGAAGTTGTGACGGGCCGCAATCGATGTAGCACGCACAAGACTCAGACACACACACAGGCACACAGACGTGCCTGTGAACCTCCCTCCAATCATTTCCAGCCCTAACCCCCGGCAAAGGTCTCTTGTTTGTTTCACTCTCTCTCGGCATCTAGACGCTCTCTCTTCCTGCCTGCCTGCCTTCGTGCACGCCTGCCATCCACGGTTCCCACGCGCACCCACACCCTCCTCCTCCTCCCTGCCTATTATGTGTATAATGCCCCCCCCCCCTCTCTACTCCTCACGCCCTCGCGTGCTCGCACGCACACCTCCAGTCACAGGAAAGGTATGCAGACTATGGGGCGTATAAATTCATTCTTGCGTGTATTCTCTTACTCGTGTGTGTGCGTGTCTTCATGCGCAGGCGGGTGTGCTTCACTCCGTTTCGCGATGGTGATCGCTGCTGTCGTTGCCCCCCCCTCTCTTCCCCTCCCTCTCCTCCCTCCACACACCTTTTCCTTCCTTGGATGCTCCTCTCTTCGTCACGGCGCCCCTGCCCACGCGCCTCGCCGCCCTACCATCGTCGACCGAACCAGGCGCACAGGCATACGCATCTACCCACCCACCCTCACACAGACGCACACAACCACGCCTCGATGAAGAGACGGTGCACATGTCTGTACATGTTGTATTGCGTATTGCGTGCACGTGAGCGTGTGTTCGTGCGTGGATGGGCTTCGCTCTCTCTTCGGTAAGGGTGGGCGGAGGACGGCGGGACAAACAAGACGGCGCCAGCGGGTGAGGTATGCCTCTAACAGTGAAACAAAGGAAAACATGCAAGCTGCGGCGGTGACGACGCGTGGGCGTGTGGGTGTGGGTGGTGACGCGGAGAGCAGGAGGTAATTCTGGGATGGACACGTGGAGAGCACCTAAAGCGTATATGCATGTTTATACGTGTGAACACTCACAGGGAAAGACTGGAGTAGGCCTTCCTGTATTCTCTCCTCACCCTCTGTCTGTCTGACTGTCTGTTCGAGGATGTGTATGGGTGTGTACGTGTTCTGCAGTAGATAACCCGATGAAAGGGCAGGGCCCACTGTGCATGGATGGACAGATTCGTTGTTGTTGGGGATCGACGAAAAGGAGTGTGCGTGCGTGCAACATGGGGGTGCGTAGTCGAGTGATGTGGTGCTTGAACGCCGCCCTTCTCCCGCCACCACTCTCCCTCGAGCGTTGCACGTCGGCAACGCCCCACACTCACCTACCCCTACTCGACCTGCTCGCCCACTCTGCGCATGGCCCTCTCTCTCTGGCATATGCAGGCACATCCTCGCCCTCCCCTTTCCCCTCCTTGTGCAAAGCCTCGCATCTTTTCTTTTCCCGTCGTCGTGCCAGGGTATGTCTATGCCCGTGCACGCGTTATGGAGAGGGGGAGGGGGTGGGGCGGTGTAATCTCTCTCTCATTCTGCTTTGGTATCCCTGCATCTCGGTGCTCCTCTCTTCTAATAGGTTGGCCTTCGCCTCTTCCACCCTTCCCCCACCCCCCCACCACCACCACCTACCTCTGAATGCTCACTGACACGCCACCGCTCACTCCCTTCTCCCACCCCCACCCCGTCATCATTGCTCGGGGTTGTGGCAGTAGGCGGCTCGATGAAGGCGTGGCTGCAAGCATTACCTACTCCCTTGTCTTCTCACTACTCCTATCACCTTGTGCGTGTGTGTGTGTGTGCTCTCCTAACCTTCCAAAAAGAAACGCCTTGAAAGGCAGCAGCGGCGGGCGGGCCCGCACGCGACATCGCATTCATGGATTCATCCTTATGGTCTTCTCTTGCTTTCACGCACATCCTCACCCCCTCCTCCTCCCGAGCCGCCACCACCTCCGCAATGACGAAAAATGTGCTTAGCAACACCGTACCTTGTCATGGCGCTCCCTTCTTCCTCTTCCTTTTCTCATCCTCTCTTGTGTGGGTGTTGTCGCTTTCTACCTTGCTCAATTGAACAACGAATAGCAGGTCACAGTGATGATGTGCGTCTGTCTGTGTGTGTGGGGGGAGGGGGTTGAGCGAGTGAGGGGGGTACATGTCCACCCATCCCCCCGCCTTCCTTCCCTCCACTCCCTTCTTCTCTCCGTCTGTGTCGTTGATGATGTGCCACTTCGCACGAAGCCGAGGACACACACGCACACACGCAGAGAGACGTTTATTCTCTCTCTTTGGACAGACAGACAAGACGTAAAAACGGAAAACAGACGAGGAAGTGGACGCCCATCAGCGCGACAGAGAGAGAGATCGACTGGCATCGTGCTCGTCATCATCTCCCTCAGTCCCCAGTCCCGCACGCCTTTCGTGATGGGCATTCGGTTTTCATGTGTGAACGTGTCGCGGCGGGGGGTACAAGTATCCCCGCTCGTGCACATGCATGTGTATGAGCCCGTATGCTTGTGGTGTGAAGGAGCGGAGGAGGAAGTGGTTTGGGGTGGGGGTGGGCATCATGCCCCTTCCACCCCGCACCCCTCCTCTTCTGGTGCTCTCACACTCTTTCCCTTACGCTTCCCTGCTCTCTCTCTCTCTTTCCGTCTTTGTGCGTCATGCTGGGGTGGGGTGGGGTGGGGTGGATGCCATGATGGCCCACGCACATACACACACACACACACACACCGCAGAGGAATACGTGTGTGTGTGTGTCTGTGTGTTGCATCGTCTCCATCCTTCCCTCTTGTTTGCGTGTTTGTTCGGCTCATTTTTTTCCGTTTGAGGCGTGTGTGCGTTGTTGTTTTGAACGCCGCGCAGCAGCAGCGGGGTGGCCCGTGTGGATCGAAGCACCTCTCCCGTCCTATCGCCTCTGCCGGTGACCCAAAGAAGGGCCACGAAAAGAGGAGGGGGAAGCGCCGCCGCACACCGAAAGGCGCGCAGCGCACTCGTCGTTTCTTCCGCGTTTCACTTCGAGCATTTCTTCTTCGCTACTTGGCGCGTACTCTCCGATCGCCCCCGTTGCCTACCCCCTCCGATCTTCCCACATCACAGCCACCATCGCTTCCGGATGACACCGCACGCTGCCGTGTTGGCGGTGGCCACTGTCGTCGCGGTGCTGCTGGGCTACGGCACTAGGGGCGTATGTGGTTACAACTTCGTGACCATCACCTCCCTCTTCTACGTACCCGGTGCTACGGGCACGCGATCGGAAGACGCGGGTATGTGTCTGGAGCGTGGCGGGTACCTCGCGACGGAAGCGACCGCGGTGCTGCACGAGGCCGATGTTCAGGCGCTCGAGTCGGAGGGGTTCACCACATACTACGCCTTCCTCGGCGGTGGTATTGTGCAGCCGTGGCACATGGAAAGCTACGAGATGGGTTTCTGCCCGTTTTCCATCAAGGATCCGGACATCTGGTGGGATACGTCGTTCAGTCAGACGAATGGCGACAACAACAACTGCTACTGGCGGTGGTCCGTGGGTCGCTGGATCGAGATGCCGTCCACGTCAGGTCTGCCGTACGACGAGGGAAAGACCGGGATCATCTTCTATCGGGGTCAGAGCACCTTAGGTTACGATCGGCAGGTTAACGGGTTCCCGCTTTTCTTTCCATTCAACCCGCCGATGTACCACCCGAATATGCAGCTGGGTCACCACCTTGTTCTCTACCGCGGCGGCCTGCACCCGACCGAAGCCGTGTGGGGGGACACCTACGCCCGCGGCGGCTTCACGTACGGGGACAACTTCGCGAACAACCCACAGCTGGTGGAGGCGACACTGAAGGACTGGAGGCTGGTGTGCCAAGCCCAAGGCCCCCTCCGCCTCAACTACGAAACGGCCAGCGCATCCAGCCAGCTGCAGGGGCGATGGTGGGCCGTCTTCTTTTCCATCCTTTTCGTGCTTTGCCTCATCACCTTTCTCGCTCTCGTGTTCTGTCAGGAGCGCGAGGACATGGACGAGCCTCCGGAGGATGCGCCGGAGTGGGCGGAGAAGGAGACGGCGCAGCGGATCGTGTCTCGCCGCTACGTGAGTCAGCGCTCCTTCCGCGGCAACGAAAGCAGCAGTAGTCGCAACAGCCTCAGCGACGGCTCGAACTCTAGCAAAGACGAAGACGGCGAGAGTGTGAGCCGCTAAGCCGACAGACGACAACGAAGAAAGAGAGGGAGGTGGGGGCAAGTGGGGCGGAGTGCCCCCGCCGCTCCTCTCTTTGGGGTTGGCTCGCTTTCCCTTCGTTCTTGCGGCTTCCTTTTTTGCTTCGTCCCTCCCCTCCCCATCGCTCTGTGCGTGTGTGCTCGCCTTCTTCTTTTTGTGCCTTCGTCGGAGGGCTTCTGTCGCCGTTCTGCGTATGTATAAGCGCCCCTCTTAATGGCCTCTGTCCTTCCCTCTCACGCACGCATGCATTCGGGTGCTGTCGCGCATCGGCATCGTTGTTCGCTGGTAAGCGGCAATGTATGTCTGTATGCGTGTCACTGTGGTTGGGCCCAACGGGGCTGTGTGTGTGCGTGTAGGGTGTGTGGGGAGGACGGAGTCAGATCGGCAAGAAGGGGTTGGCATGAGACACACTCACACACGTGCATGCATGCATATAACCATGTGCCTTGCGGGTGTGTGCGAGTGTGTTGCGGCAACCGCTGTGCCGAGCATCTCTCCATCCGTCCTCAGCTCCCACGGTAGAAAGAAGAGCAAAAGCCCAACAAGAAATGGGGGAGAGGTGTAAAGCGAGAATCGGGGGGGGGGCGCGAGCTCGCGAGTGTGTGTGTGTGTGTGTTCTTTCCGTCCCCGTTGCTTCTGGCTTGTCCCCACTCGCCCATCTCTCTGTCTTTTTCAGCTTTCTCACGATGCAAACTCGTCGGTGTGTCGGCGTGTGCCACGGCGTTTCCTAGCCCCCTCCCTCCATCCGCGACTGTTGTCCTCCTTCATTCGTTTTTTTTTTTTCATGGCTGCATGTACAAGTCTTTGTGAACAGACTTGCCGTTCTCTCCATGTCTTGCTTGCACGTTCTTCTATGCCCATCATCATGTTTGTGTGCATATGTGTGTGTGTGTGTTTCGAATCCTATGTTGTTGTTTGTTCTTCGGGGGGGGAGGTGTCTGTCTGTGTGGACGTTAGGTTTTGTCCCTTGTCCCTCCCTCCCCTCCACCCTTTTATATTCTTTTACTCGGTAGACTCCCCTCCCCTTCCCTCTCCCTCTCTTCTCTTGTGCCTTACCTCCTCCTCAGCTCACTGAGTCCATCGTCTCTCTCTCTCTCGTGTGTGTGTATTTCTCTTTTTGCCGGCACCGCCCTCCCGTGTTCTTCCCTCATCCCTCTCGCGGTCGCAGCTTCTGCTGGCGCTGCTCCCCTTTTCCCCTTCCCCCTTCACACGTCTGTGTGGCGTCGCTCCTGTGTATCCTTCTGGCGCCTGGCCCCTTCCTTATTTATTTTTCTGTTCCGAAGTCGTTAGAGGGAGCGGTGCGGGGCGAGAGCGCAGGGGCGCGGTGACCGTGCGAGATGACGCGGGTGCGCCCGCGCTGCTTTGTGTCTTGCTGTTGTAGCCGTTGCTTCCGTTTTAGTTTTTGTTTTTTCGGCGCGGCGTGACGTGCGTGTATGACATGTGAGTATGTATGCGTGTATCTGTGCATATGTGTGCGTGTATGTATGGCGAAGGCGGGTGTGGGGGGTGGCGGTGGGGGCGCGTGAAGGCAGCGGAAGCAACGCCAAGACACACACCCACACACAAATGCCTCGCTCTGTCTCTTACATCGGCCCATGCTCCAACTCTCCCTCGCCTCCTCGCCCCCCCCTCTCCTCTCACGCACCACAATTTCAATGCCCGCACACACACAAACGCACACAAGCACGTCTTTTTCCGCGCTGGCATACTTTGTTCCATTACCTCTACCCCTCCCCCCCTGGCCGCCAACGCGTCGCGTGAAGAGAGTTGGTCATGGCGACGATGGAAAATGTGGCCTTCGCCGGCTACGCGTACTACAGCACGGGTGGCGAGGGCTTCATCTACGCCCTGAGCTCCAAAGAAGATGTAGAGTCGACTGGCACACCGGTCATAATCGTCAACGCCACCTCCAAGGCGGTGAACTTCTTTCCGTTTCTATTCCTTGTGGTTGGTGGTGTTCTCATGGTCGGTCTCATGGCCTCCGTCATGGTGACGTTCTGCTGCCGGCGCAAGGTGGCAAAACTGGAGAAGATGTACTGGGAGTTGCAGTACGCCTTTGCCGACGTGAACAATACCCTCGTGCAGGAGGCAAGCCGCCGCACCACGTCGCCGGCCTCGCTGAAACAGAAGCATACCCCACAATCTACGAGTTGCCTAGTCGCCGGCTCCCAGTCGCCTCCACAGATGATGCAACGGCACGGCAGCATCGCGAGAGTGGCTTCGATGCGCCCGTCACAGCATATAATGGAGCCGCTGCCGCCGGCAGCCCCGGTGTTTCCGGCAGCGCCGTTGCCTTACGGCATGAACGCCAACCCTCTATACTTTCAGCCGGTGACCACAAGCGCAGCGAGCCCGTACACGTGCTCGCACGGTGGCAAGGGCGCACAGGTCACCGTCTTCGCCGCACAGCCACCGCCGATCCCCTCCTCTCCGCAGCCGCAGCGGCAGACACGCCTATCTGTCGGTCCCGCGGCACCGCAGTCGCCGTGCACAACACCTGAGCCGCCGCTGCGTCGCCGGGCATCAAAAGTGAGCTTCATCGGTGCCTAGTCAAGCAGAGAAGCCGCGCGCGCGTACGCACAGATGGAGAAGGGAGGGGGGCGCATGCTCTGTGTGTGTGTGTGTGTGTCTTGCATTGATGAGGTAGAAGGCACTCCTCCAAGGACGGCAGTGACATACTCATCGCGAGTGCGTAAAAGGGTCTCTCTCCTGCGTTCTGAACCCTTGAAAGCAGTCTATACCGCTTGTGACAGAAGGGGAAATACATGCTGCTCGCAGCAGCAACGACGATGCCCCTGATGCGCACTTCTTTCTCTGGTATAGTCGTGCTAAACCTCGTAAGCCCTCTGCCTCCTCCCCCCCCCGGTGTGCACAGGGCACACGCACCCAACCGTATTCTCTACTTTGCCTTTACCTTTTTTCCCCCTTCACTCAGATCTCTCTCTCCCCTCTATCATTAGCCATCCTCGACTTTACGCGTCGCTGCCGTTGTCCGCCTTCGTTAGGTTGTCAGATGTTGCTGCTGCCTCGACGGAACTGGCTGCATATGCACGCGCGTGTCTTTGTATGTATGTGTGTACTTATTTGTGCGTGTGGTGTGTGTCTGTGTGTCCATGTGGATCTCCTCCTCCGCCCTTCGGCCTTCCGTTGTCACCTCTTCTCGTTTTCTTTTTTTCGCGCCACTGTGCGTGTGCCCTTCTCACTTTCGCTCTCTCAGGCTTTCCTGTTTTGTTGTTCGTCGGCCTCCCTTCGACTTTGGGACTCGCCCCTCCAGTGGGTAGTTGTGTGCCCTCGTTAGCTGTGGCGACTCATCAGCGTCGTGCGCATCGCTGCAGATATTCAACGAACGTCAGAGCGGCAAGTGAAACCGCCACCGCAATGAGCCGCAGCGAAGGTAGCACACGTGTGCTTGTGTGCACACCTCTCTCTTCGTCTTATTCTGTGCCGCTCCCCACCCAACCCCTTCTCCCTCTCCCCCTCCTCTTTCCCGTGCTGCACTGCCGATCGGATGGAGCGATCTGCAGAAGGCAGGCACACGAGCGCTCTCGGGCCGCCACCCACGCACCCACACATCACGCACAGCTGCGCTGCATCGTCCGTTTCTTTCACAGCCGCAAACCCCTCCTCCTCCTCCTCCTTTCCTCTTCGCATCCACCCCTTCTTACGTGGCGCGCATCGCCTCCGCTCGCGCGCTCTCCCCCCCCCTCCTCCTCCTCAGCAAGCATTACTCTGAAACTCCTTCGACTTGCACCAACGTCCTTTTCCCTTTCTTCGGGGTTTCCCGCCTTCGTCCCTCCACCCCACAGCGCGCGCACACACACGCACACGCACGCCTTCGTCGTCTTCTGTCGAGCAAGGACAAGACGCGCAGACTGACAGGCACATTGGCACGCAAGGCCTCCGCTAAACGATACCCCAGCAACCAATGCAGCAACAACCGAGGCCGGTGGTGGCGCAGTATGCGTATATCGAGCTTCTCCCGCTCATATACACCGGTCCCGCTCCACCCCCTGCGCCGGCGTGCATGGACCCGACACCGGATGAACAGTACCGCCGGGGCGTTGCTGAAAAGAAGGAGGCGCTGAAGCAGAAGGAGGCGCGACGGCAGATGTCCTCCAGCGGCAGCGGAATGCTTGCCAGCCTCAAGAGCGCTGTCTCGCAGGCAGTCATGACCGTGGAGAAGGGGGCCGCCGACGTGTCGACCCGCACGGAGTCGCAGGTGCGTCAGCTCGAGTACCAATACGACTGCGACCGCTTTAACCTGCACTTCCACGAGCTTGCCGAGAGCGGCGAGGTGCTGCTTGCCGACTACCGCTGCAGCGCGATGCACGGCGGCCTTCAAGTCAAAGGCCACATCCAGATCACACGGCATTATCTGTGCTTCTTCGCGGAGACCTCCTCGAGCATCGCCAAGACGACGGACGCCGTCATGGGCGTCTTTGCGGCAGCCCGCCACCCGACCAACCCCAACGATGAGCCGCGGAACAGGCCTGTTGGCGTCAAGCAGGTGATTGCGCTGGCCAGCATCGTTTCTATTCAGCCTTCTGTGGTGCTCGAGAGCATCGGCGGTCAGGCGCCCTTCTTCATGCTGCTTCCCGCACCAACGGTGCGCCCGACAGCGCTGCAGCTGTACACGCAGGACAGCAAACTCTACCAGTTCATGAACTTCGAGTCGCTCATCTCCCGCGCCTCTGGGGCGCTCAACGACGTCGTCAAGGGCACCGCACTGGATCAAGCGTACAACTACCTCGACCATGCGTGGCGTGATACGGTGAATTTGCAATCAAAGGATGTCTAGTAGGCGTAAGGTGCCTAGCCGTCGCCCCTTCGCTTCTCATTCGGCACACGTTGCCCTCCGGCTCACCGCCTTGCCTTTCGTTGCCGTGAAGCAGAGCCGACGGGCATGGCAGACCGCGTCAACGCTGCCGCACAGCTTTCGTCGGGGGCCGGAGGAGAAGCGGCGCCGCGCGGGGTGGTCTCAGCAGGGGACCGCCGAATACAGGCGAAAGGGAGGGGGGCGAGTCAGTTCAGCTACTTTGGGCGGAGGCAACTCCTTGGCGGCGGCGGTGGCGGCGGGGGGAGGGACTCCACTTGGACATACACAAGTCGGATTCTCCTTCCTCCTCCATCAACACCCCGGCCCCCCTCCTCCTCCTCCTCTCCCACTGCCTTGCTTATCACATGCGCACTCGGGCAGGCGGCATCAAAAGCGATCGGCAGGGCTGAACTCGCCTGTGTTCGCCAAAGTCACCCATCCTCCTATATTATCTATATTTATCTATTCTGGCCCCCTCCCCCTCCTCCGCTTCACAACCGTGTTTGCTCTCTTTTCGCACCTTTTCTCGCTGCGGCCCACCACCGCACAGGCTCAGATCGGACACCTCCGTCTGTCTGCGTCTGTGTGTGTGTGTGTGTGTGTGCGTGGGATAACCCACGTTGATGGGGCACCTGTGCTCCTCCCGTCTTTTATCGCTTGTTCTCTGACCAGATGTTCGCGTGTTTGTGTGTGTGTGTGTGTGTGTGAAGAGTGAAGAGGGAGTGGAACAGACAGACATGGCTGCATGGATGGATCACGATGGGCCGAGAGGTTTGTGCCGGCGTGTCGTCTTCGCTGGCTGTGCCGCCTTTTTTTTTGCTTTTTCGTTGCCTCGTCGCTTTTCGGATGTGGGCGATTCATGTCGAGTGGGGGCGTGCCTTTGGACCGTGTAGGCTGGCAGCTAACCTTCGCTCGCACAGGCACGCCCACCCTCACCCCACCGTCCCTGCCGCTTCTCCCCTCCTTCTCCAGACGGCAAGTGCGCGCACCAGCCCGTGCGGCAGAATGCATCTTTTGTATGCTATCCTTCTGATTATCTATCGCGGCATGCATATATTTCTGGGGACATGACGGTGCGACGCGATCGTGGGGAAGGGGGAAGAGGAGGAGGACCGTGTGGCTCTCTTTCTCCAGTGCAAGCGTGATCTCTATTATATCGGGCACTGTTTCTTCTAGTCTGCATTCTCTATGGGAAAGGGGTCCCCAGTGACCCGATGGCCCCCTCCCTTCTCTCCCGTGATTTCCACGGTGCGTGTCTCCAAAGTAAGTCCCGCCCACCCCGCTCCACCTCACCGGCCTCCGTCATGTCTGCACTTGGTGAGAAAGGCGGCTTCGCACTCTCGCCAACAAACAGACACAGCCAATACACGTGTATTGATACTCTTGTAGGAAAGGCTCGCCCTCTCCCTGTCGGTATGAACTCTGTGTAGGGGGGGAAGTGGGCACGGTCGCCCACGCATCCCACATGTCGGATCGATGGAGACGAATATGCGGATTCGCTGAATGGCCTTGCTGTAACGCACACACACACACACACACCGGTGAAAGGAGAGAAGTATGCACGTAAGTGTGCATACATAAAGAGGACACGAAAGCAGAGCAGAGGCTCCCCCCTTCCCTCCCTCCCACTCCTCTCGGCCATATCCTCCCCGCCACGCACACGGGTGTACGTCTACCGACAGACTCACCCACATGAGCCGTCGGTGGGGCATGAATAAGCAGGCGAAATACTGGCGCTCAGGAAACCAACGCGTCCTCATGCACGTGGCGGCCTTTGCTCAGTACGGCTCGCCGCCAGCCCCCCTTCCTCCTCCCCTTCCCCCAGCCTTCTCTAGCATCGTGCACCTCTCTCTTCTTGTGAAAACTTCTCAGCCCCCCCCCCTCACGTCTGCCCGCGTTTGGCAGAGGTGTGCACACCCCTACACGCGCGCCTACGCACACCTCCGTGTATTCCCTGACCTCCCCCACTCCTGCACACGCACGCCGCTTCCATGCGGGCGGCTTGGGCGGCGACGGTGTCTCGGCGCCGGTCGCACATTGCGTGCGGAAGCTCCTCATCGCCGCTGTGGGCACTGCAGCCGCGGCGTGCCTCTTCCGTACATCGTGGCCGCGTCTCACAAGCGACGTCCGGCGCGTCATCGAATACGTCCTCAAGCCACGCATCGAATCGCCGTGGGCGTCGCCCCAAGAGAGGTCAGCCGAATGCGCGGCACATCGCTCCGGCAGCGGAGACTCGGTTCTCCGCCAGTTCCCATCGCATGGGATGCGGCCACATCGCCGACCGTGTCAAGAGACGCCGTCAGCTCGAAGACGCCATCCACGCCGCGCAGGCGTTCCGTAGCTGGTGTGTCATGCATGCACCATGCACGCAAGCCGCGGTGGGGGCATCCGTGTCGGCAACCGCTGCGCTGCGACCCGGTGAACTCTCCCCCTCCCATGCACCGGTGCTGCACCGGGTTGGCGGTAGTGTCGCCACGCTTGCAGACATCCGGTATGAAGAAGGCGCCAACAGCCGTACCGCACGGCACCACCTCGGCTTTAGCCCACCGACGGCACACACCACAAACCCTCCCCTCACGGCGGGTGGGGCGGTACCGCTGACGGAGCGCCGCATGCTGGAGCACTACGCGGTCCTCCTCCACAACGTACGCGCAGCCGCCACACGGGTCGCCACGTCGGACTACCACCGCTTTTACGCCGCGGTAGTAGAAGAACTGCTGGCTGCGTCTAAGTCTGGTGGCGGCGGTGGTGCCTTCTCGGTGCCACGCTCCGTGGTGTGGCAGGATGCTGCTGCATCAACATACCATGGAGAAAGCGGAGAAGACGCTACGGCGCAGGCCGAACGTCGCCTTGCCGCGTGGGCATCGTACTGGTACAAGGATCTGAAGCAGTGGCACTCGCGCCACGGCACGCATACCCCTGGTGCGGGTAACGCTGTTGACGCCCAGCAGATGCTGCTCCACGGCGAGCTCTGGCAGGACGTGCTTGACGGTGGCGATGGTATTATAGGAACACGAGAGGAAGACAAGTCTATGGCGGTGCTGCTGCTGCAGGGACAGTGGCGAGCCGCCATCGACAGCCTTCTTGAAGCTGACGCAACACCGCCCCGCTCCGCATCTGCCGCAGCGATGGAGCCGAACGGCAGCTCCACTACAGCCTCCCAACGGCCGTCCGTCGCGGAACTCTTCTCCACGGCGTCGGTGCGGCGCCGGCACCGCGTGCCGTGGAGACCCTCATCTCACCGAGGCTCTGCGAACTCGTCCAGCAGCACGCTTCCGCCGCTGCCGCGGCGGCTTGCCCTTGCCCCCGTGACGCCGGCAGAGCTGCGCTTACTTCGACATCCGCCGTCGCCCGGGTTGCGCGTGCTGCCGCACTCGATAGCTTCTAAAGTGCAGCAAGCGGGGTGCCGGGAGCGTCCTGCAGGGGAGGAAGTAGCGGCAGCACCATCGCTGCTGTTGGAGGCGGCCGCGGCTGCGGAGGTGGCAGGCGGCCGTGCCACAGGCATCCCGCCGACGTGTGTGGTCCGCCTGCGGCGTCGTCTATGGGTGCTGCAGCACCTCCCGCGCCACCTCCCAGCCTCTCTCGTCCGCTTCCGGGAACCGCGACGGCCATCGCTGCGCGCCGGCGGCGGCAGTGGTCGCGAGGTGCGGAGTGGGGCAATCCCTCACGCGCACCTCCTTCGCAGCCACGCGCTGGAGAAGCTGCCGTGGTACACGCTCTGCGTGCTTGGCGAGGTGTTGGAGGCGAGTGGGAACGGCGGCTCAACCGTCGCGACGGTGCTGCGCAACGCACGCACGCACATGTGCGCTGCGCTCTTCCTCAGCGTGCACGCCGACTACGCGGCCCTGCACGACTACGCACACACCCTCTTTCTCACGCTCGGCAGCAGCATGGTCGCGCGCGCGGTCGTCGCTCGACAACGACAGCGAGGACGCAGCGACGGCGACGCGGCCGTCACCGTGTTCGAGAGTGCCTTTGCGCAGACGGCCATCGCTCTGCTTCAGCCACCGCCGCCGGAGGCGTACGCGGCGGCCGGGCTGTCGCCAAGGTCCGCCTCTTCTTCCGGCAATGCGGCTGACTTTCTCGCGAGATCGTCGTCAGCGCGGACGCCAAGCTCCAGCACGGACATCACCGACGTTCACGTGGTGCCACCTCGTGTGTTTCGCCGCCTCTGCGCCGCCGTGCAGGACTGGCGCAACTACCACCTCTCGCTGTACTGTGAAACGCTAAGCCAAATTGCAGACAGCGACGGTATGGCGCTACGCGAGCTGGCGCGCGTGCTGGCAGCGCAGCCGCACGGCGAGGATGCTCTACAAGAGGAAGTGGCTGTGGTGCTGGCGCCAGAGAGCGCGGCCGCCATCGTCACGGCTCTCCTGCTGCAGCTCCTCGATCAGCTGTCACGACCGTCAGCGTCGCCCTCGTCAACGACGGCACGTGCCCCGCTATCCTTTCTGTCCAACGCACCTCGCACCGCCGGCGCACACGCCAGCGCCGGATGCGACCCGCAGGGTGCATCGCCCTCCCTTCCCCCACTGCCGCCGGTCCTTTGTTTCAGTGTGCCGCACGACAAGGCGCACGCGGTGGCCAGCTACTTCAAGGGCATCTTCCATCCGTCTTTCTTCAGGCGCGTGGTGACGGCGGCGCCGTGCACGAATGGAGACGAGTGCCAGTTGGGTGACGACGGCGCCGCGGCCACATCTACCATCACCACCACGATCACGACGGGTGCCCGCACGGCAGACGAAGAGAACGGTAAGGCATCGGCGCTGCCGTCCTTTGTTTTGCCGCCGGCCGAGTGGGAGCGCAACGCCGCCGCGCGCCTTGTCGGTCGCACGCTGCGGCGCCTCGACCGCTACCCGACGCGCACAACGGAAGCCTTCTTCGCCCGCTACGTGCGTGGCGACGATGTGCACTCGAAGAGGGAGGTTGGTGAGGAGGGGGGCTCCGAAGCAGCCGCAGCCCAGTCGTCTTCGACGACGGTTGCGCCTCCGCTCGCCATGAGCCTCTTTGTGGTGAATCTGCAAGCTGCAGTGGATCACTGGCGTGAGCGCCACCGCAGCCCCATCCTCGGTGTTCCACCCCCAGCGTCAAGTCACGCACAGCAGCAGGAGCAGGTGTCCCTACCGGCTCAGCCATCCGTGAGCGCAGCACGAGACGGGCGCACAGCCGACACAAAATCGGCCGCTACCGCAGCGGCCACGCCCGCGGGCGCGGAGGCCTCGTTGACGGAAACTGGCAAGGATGGCTTACCTGGCCCCATCGTTTTGCTTGCGTCCCCACGGATGCTCCCGCACGGACTGCACGCGGTCTACAAGCCTGCCGGCGTGAACTGCACCCTGCACGCGCACTACCCGTCCCTCGTCTACCCGTTTCTCACTCGCGAGCTGCCCTGGAGGGCGAGAGGGGCGGTAGCGGCGGATGGCAGCGACAGGAATCGTGGAGCTGGTGCGTCGTCCTCCCCAGTCCCCTGCGTGCCGGTGCTTCGTCAGCAGGGCCTCGTAAACCGCATTGACGTGGGCACGAGCGGCGTCGTCCTTGTTGCTCGCACCGCTGCCGCGCTGCACAGCGCGGCCGACGCGATGATACGAGAGCATCACATGCGCAAGACGTATCGTGCGCTCGTACAACGGTGGCCTCCCTTCTCGTCCTCGTCCTCGTCCAGCGCGTCCACAGTGCCGTGCGGCGATGACAGCGCAGCAACGGCGCCGCTCTTTAGCGTGTCGCCCTTCTTGTCCCCGATGGCGAGCGCCGTTGTGTGCGCACCGGTGTACGCGGCTGGCGCCACGGCGTCCTCGATCCGCCGGCGCTCAGCACTGCCGCTGAGTCATGGTCGCCAACTTCAGCCGCCCGGGCAACCAAGTGCCGATGCGCTCGCAGCCTCTCGCGCCAGCTCGACTCTGTCGTGGTCATCGAGCGTACACGTCTCTCCCTCCTCCTTAGAGAACGTGCATCAGCAGTACGCCACCCTGCACGCCGCTCTACAGGACCAGCGGAATGCCATCACGCGCTACCGCGTACTCGAGTACTTCGCGTCTGCCGGAGTCGCCTACGTGCAGGTGGAGCTGCGCAGCGGGCGGCGGCATCAGATACGGCAGCATTTTGCGCAGCTCGGCTTCCCTCTTGTTGGTGATGCTCGCTACCACGCCGGGGTAGTCGCAGGCCACGCGGGAACGACGTTCGGGATGCAGCGAGCTGCGCTCCACGCCTACACGGTTGACATCCTCGCCACCACAGACAGCGACGGCCTGGCGAGCGGCGAGGAGGTGCCCGACCGCGTGGTGGTGCAGGCGGCGCTGCCAGCCGACATGCATCGCGCTCTGCTTGCACTTCGGCAAGCGGAACAAGCCAAGTCGGGTCAGCAGCAGCAGCAGCGGCAACCACAGCAACCTCGTGGCTGACGTGAGCCTCCCACCGCAGGCGAAGGGGAGACACGAAATGGCGTGGCGACGTCTCTTTCCGTCTCTCTCTCTCTCGCTCGCTCCAGCTCATGCTGGCCGCTTGACGCTCATCCTCACATGCAACACGCGCACGCGCATAACCACATGGACGCACTCGCACGTATGCATACACCTAAGCTACTTCCTCTTCCTGCTGTCGCTTGGCCTCTTCGAGGAGTCATCGTCTGCGCGCCGAGAGGCAAGGATGTCCGTGTCTGTGTGGAGGAGAGAAGGAGCACACGTGACGGCAGAACTTGTGCACTCGCGCATCTCCGCAGTGGCGTCATCATGGCCCGCCCGCCTGCTTACTCCATTCCTCGCCTGTCCCTCTCTGTCTTCCGCTCATCGCCACCACTGCATCTTTTCCTATCCTCCCTTGGTCCTTCTGCCACCGCCTCCGCATCTGCCACTCGCCGCTCCCCTCGTCCGTGATGGCACCCCGGTGACACGCACCAGCGACAACCACCGCGACTTGTGGCGAAGCAACTCACGTGCAGCTGCCGTTAGGGAGGGGGCGTTGGCTGAGGGACGAAGGTGACAAGTCGATCCGAAGCGCACGCACGCCGACACCCTGTTTCAGTCGAGTACGCACTACACAGTAGGAATTCAGCCATTGCAAGCATACGCATGGCGCTGCCTTCTCCCACCTCCTCCGCATCCGCGCCGCCCAGCTCGCGCGACAAGGCCAGCTACTGCCTGCAGCAAGCGCAGGCCGCGAAGGCGGCTGGTAACGCCGCGCTGCAAGCCGGCAATCCACGCGGTGCCTCCTTCGAGTACAAAAAGGTGTACCTCTACCTCGCCGAATACCTTCCATCGGATGTGGCTCAGTCAGCTTCCTCTGTTGCTCTGGGATACAGCAATGGCGGTGGCAGCAACGCTGACGGCAACAGCGGGCTCGTGCAGATGCTGCAGCAACAGCAACGTCGCAAGCAACCAAAGAATGTGGCGGCAGCAGCGGTGACTGGTCACGAATCGTCAGCGTCGCCATCAACGGCGGAGGAAGCAGCGCTGCTCAAGCTGCAGGAGGAGATGACGCAGCTGTACGCCACCACACTCAACAATCTCGCGCTGGCCCATATGAAGCTGGGGCGTTACCAAGAGGGGGTGAAGTGCGCGACTGCCGTGCTGGAGCAACCGGCGCTGCGAGCCGCTCTCGATGCCGGCGCGGAGCAGTGCACCTCCGCTCGCTTCAGCGACACCCCGGCTGGCAAGGCACTGCTGCGTCGCGCCGCCTGCTACGTCAAGCTCTCCGACTGGGCTCTCGCCGAGGCGGATATTCGCACGTTGAGAAGGGCAACACCAGAA
Organism: Leishmania infantum JPCM5; assembly: GCF_000002875.2. NCBI lineage: Eukaryota > Euglenozoa > Kinetoplastea > Trypanosomatida > Trypanosomatidae > Leishmania > Leishmania infantum. Next base: position 79,584 of record NC_009389.2, read on the forward strand.
GGAGCTCCTGCGGCCAGCGGTGGCGATGCCCTTGATACGGCGGTGGTGCAGTTGACGCAAGCGGTGGAGCAAGGTCGTAAGGCAGAGGCCGCGAAGGAGAAGAAAATGATGCGGCTCATGTTCGCGTAGCGAACGAAGGGTGGCGGTGCAGGGCGAGGGGGGAGGGGGCATGAAGACGCCCACCCAGGCAACGGATGCGCCTCAAAGGGGGTGCGGGGGCCCTCCCCGGAAGTCGTTTTCCGTTCCATCACGCGCACCACCACCAAGACCACGTAAACGAAAGCGAGAACCCCCCCGCTGACCACTGAAAGCGGCAAGTGCGCATATCAACGCCGGAACACACACATACACAGCTGCATGCATGTGTACAGTGTGGCACATTCAAGTAGCAAGCACGTGGGCGCCACACATGTGTGTGTGTGTGTGTGTGTGTGTAGGTGCGGGCATGCAGGCAAGCCTTGTGTCTGCGCCTACATTATGCCGTCTGCTCGTTCCGCCACCTACCCGCTTCGCCACTTCCTCTCTCTCCCTCTTCCCAACCTACCCCCCCCCTCTCGCTCCACGAAACAATGTTGTGCATCTCTTGCACGCCACACTCGAAGCAGTCTTCTTGGCGCCGTTGACGTCGTGGAGCACACGTTTTCTTGTCTGCTGCGTGTGTTGTTGTTGTGCCTGCTCCAGTCTGCAGCAGGCCGAGAGGCGGTAGTGGAATCCACCACCCAACCATACACCCACAGTCACCAGGGAAAGCCGGAAGCACATAAGAATAGAGGATGCGGTGCTCTGCGCGGCGTGCCAACGTGGCGGCGCTGTACGAGTTCGTTGATGGCAACTTCCTCAACAATAAGCGGCCCGCCATCCCGGGTGGGGCGTGGCCGCTGGAAAGCTTGCGCCGCAAGAGTCTTGCCGACCTGCAGCAGATATGGTTGTCCTTGCTGAAGGAGCGCAACATGCTGAGCACCATCAAAGAGCACTACCTGAGGCATCAGGAGGAGCTTGGGGCGATGCCGGCGCCGTCGCGGCTGAAGATGGTGGAAGAGTCGATGGAAAATGTAAAGAAGGTCGTGAAGGAGCGCGACGCCGAGGCGACGGCCGAGGCCGTGCGCATCTTCAAGGAGCGCCTCGCCAAGGGCATCTACCGCTACCCACCAGGGCCGCCACCCCCACCTGGGGCCCACGATCCGACGAGCACGGTGAAGCTGGTGCTGAGTCGCCGCGTCGACGAGGAGCGGCTGCGGGAGTTGCTGGGCCGCTTCGATGTGTTCGAGGCGCACAAGGGCATTGTGACGCTCACGATGCAGTTGCCCGAGGACGTTCTAACGCAGAAACGCGACGCGGAGCAGCTGTGGCAGCAGTACATGGCAGAGCGGCGCGATGTGGAGGAGTACTACAAGTGGCCGGGCAGCAGCACAGGGAGCGCCGAGTCGGCGAGTGTGTACGACCACACGGTAGTGGAGCTTGCCCCGGGGGTGTACAGTGGGCACCGCGGCACATCAGCAGCAGAGTCGAACTGTGTGGACAACAGCAACGCCGGCGATCACGGCGTCATCCAGGCAGCGCGGCTGCCGGTGCCGCCACCGAAGACGCGGCCCCCGCCCCCGCGCAACCCACTCGAGCACATCAAGTACCAGCAGCGCTCTGTTCTCAGCAAGGCGGTCATTCAGCTCGGATACTTCCCCAACATCACGATAACGGCGCCGCGGTTCACCAAGGCGGATGACGTGCCGCGTCCCGTACACCCGGACGAAATCGAGGGTCCGTGGGAGGTGCGCGTCACCTACGACGCAAAGGACGGACTGGACTACGTGCAGTCTCTCGGCCTGACGTCCATCGACGGTGCCGCCGTGCTGTCCGTGGAGGAGGCGTTTCCTGAAGCGGCGCAGCCGTACGCCGCCGTGGACCCGGTCTACCAGGAGGCCGTCCGCCGCGAGATGGCACAGGAGGAGACGCTGATGAAGTGGCCGAACGTGCCGAAGTGGAAGTACCAGTACGACCTTTACACCAAGAAGCACCTTGCACAGGTGGTGCAGTACAACTACTCGAACGTGGTCGACTACGTGGACCGCGAGGTGCTCCTGACCGGCCGCTCCGTCTGGGAGTCGCCGATCGACATCGACCCCACGTGCGGCGGCATGAAGTCGGTGCCGGCGCACGCGAAGAAGCCGAAGCGGTACATGACACACGGCTTGGGCGAGGTCGGGGTGACGGACATCTAAAGAAACGTGGCCATGGTGGTGCTGCCAGGGGTGCTTGGCTGTTTCAAGGTGAGGGCGGGGGTGTTCGAGACCGTGCGCAGGATGTGTGTGTGTGTATATATGTGTTGATCTCGTCAAAGAATAGTCGGTGGGGAGGGTCGGCGTTGTCGCGGTAGTGTATGCATGCGCACTTGTTCAGAATAGCGAGAACGAAGATGGGCATATCGCATAGAGCTGGCGGCGACCCCGTTGCGCACCTTCGCGCGCCGTCCAGTAGGCAACGAAAAGGTGGTGCATGGGGGTGGGGGGGTTGCCCTGTGCGCCCTCGGTGCCGTCACCCCACCCCACATCGAGCTTCATGGCAATCTCACTTCTCTCTTCTCTCCTACTCAAACATGTATGCGTGGCGTATGACTGGTTGACTGCCACGGGGGGAGGGGTGTCGTTGATGGAAACACGCTCGAGCACACACACAGAGCGCGCGGGAGAGATCAAGAGAGTGTCCATCAAGTCTTTTCCTCGTCATTTTTTTTTGGTATCATGAGTGTCCACGCCACTGAAGAGGCCATCAGCCCACCCTCCATCAGCGGCCACGCGGGGCGGCAGCACAGCACCTCTATCATGTGCGCAGAGGACCGCGCCGACAACAGCAGCGGCGCTGGCAGCTCTGCTGCAGCCTTTCGCAGCAGCAGTTGCGTGAGTGCCACCGCTAGCGCTGGAGGTGTTGCAGCCGGCGGGCCTCTCACGTCTTGGCGCCGATCCTTCTCACCTTCCAGTGCCGCGAATGCCTTGAGCGGTGGCTGTGCGCCCATCACCACCGTCCACAGTAACAGTGGCGTCGGAAGTGGAGCGTCAACGCAGTCGCGTCTGCGGCCGTCGTCCCTGCAGCACTGCCGAGCGTCTAGTGTGATGTGGGGTGGACTGGTGGGTGCGCGCGGTGGCACAGCGGCAGCCGGCAGCAACACCAACGCGTCCGCGGTCACCAATGTATATACGCTGCAGCTGCCGGGCGACGACGGTGGCGTTGAGATGGCCGCGGCAAAGCCGTTGCTGCTGGGTGCACTGCGCATGCGCGAAACGTACAAGGGCGTGGACAAGGGTCACTGCGAGGTGGGCATTGGCGGCACCGGCAGCGGCGCATCCAACAGCCTCACCAGCGCCGCCACTTTGGCTGCCGACGCGAGCCGCGCCACGCATTCAATGCAAGGTGTCCCGCACCCGCCCCAACCCGCATCCCAGTCGCAGCACCTACAGACGCAGCAGCAGCAGCAGCAGCAGCAGCAAGTCCCCTCACCACCGCTCATGACAGGGCCCACCACCCTGCAGCAGGTGGACGGCGTTTTCCACTGGTCGGACGAGAAGACGCCAATCGCCTCGTGGGCGCAGTTCCGCGCCGACGTGCTTGCACTGGCGGCGTGCGTGCAGGACCCCTCCTGCGTTGCGGCGAGCAAGTACCGCCTGGAAGTGCTGGAGGAGAAGTACCACCTTCACCGGCTCTACAACGCTGACGTCGAGGAGAACAGCGACCACTACCGCCGCGGTGGCGGCCTCTTCGCGAACGCCTGCCGCGTCGATACCTGCGTCGGTGCCGCGACCGCAATGAACGCTCAGGTGCTGGTTGAGTATATCCAGCGCACCGTTGACGAGCGCGGCGACGACATTGTCGGCGTGTCTGACAGCACACCACTGGGAAGAGGGTTGGCCACGGCAGGTGCCAGCGGCGGCAGCAGCGGCGTTGTGGGAGCGTCGGGTGGGGAGCAGCTGACGCTGGCTCGCGTCTGCGAGCTGCTCGACTTCCCCGAACCTTACCTACTGACAGTGGAAGGGCTTGGCCTGCAGCCGTCGGTGAACCGCGCCTTGCCGTACTACGACGCGCTGGACCCCTCGATGAACGGCGGTGGCCGCAACAGCGCCGCGCTGCTTCGCCTTTTTCTCTCCCTTGACCAACGCCCACAGTGGGGGGCGTACCTGGCGGGTGTGGTGCTGCCGTGCCTGAGGCGCAACGAGCTGCGCACGGGCGGTGTCCAAGCGACGGAAATGACTCTCGAGATCACGGGTGCGCTCGCCCAGGAATGGGAGAACACGGCCGCGTGGGTGCGAACGCACGAGCTCGATAGCTTCTGCAGCAACCAGTTCCAGCTTGCCTTTCCAGTCACGAAGTGGTGCAGCCGCGGCGGCAGCGTCGGGAGTGGGGCGTTCTCCTTCTTTGACATGCACGTCGGCCGCGCATACAGCGGTGAGGCGTGCGATGACCGCTCGATCACCGCCAACAACATGCACGGCGTCGGCCGCGGCCCCTCTGACTCGGTGGCTAACGGGAACGCCGCCTCTGCTGCCGCCCTCCCACCCGGCGCGAGTTCTGACGAGGCAGTGAACTACGACAACTACCAGCAGCTGCTCGACCACATATTCCTCCCTCTCTTCATGGCCACTCTGGCGCCGGAGGACCCGAAATACGTCGACCTCGCAACGCTGCTGCAGCACACCGGTGCTATCCTCCTTACTGGCAATGAGAACGCAGACGTCATGGGCAGCACCGCGGCCGGCGGTGGTGAGCACGGATGTGCGAACGGCACTCGCGCGGATGGTGGCGCTGCAGCCGGCAAAGCCGCGGCGCTGCATGTGGACGCGATGAGCACCGACTGGCGGCGTCGTCCGGCTGACACGCCGTACACGGAGCCCGTCTCTCTCACGTACCTCTGCTACTACATCTGGGCAAACCTGTGCTCACTCAACGCGCTGCGCCGTCGTCGTGGGCAGAACGTGCTGCAACTGCGTGTCGTGGCATCAAGTGCCACAATGCCAAACACGTCCTCGGCACACGACGCGAGTCTGCTGCTGCTGTCGTACCTCATCGCTGACGTCGTCGTCGACGCCGTTGCGCTGGACCGGCAGCCGGTACTGCAGTACCTCTACGGTCTTCACCAGATCGGCGTGGCCATGTGCCCCATCGCCCGTAGCAGTCTCGGCACCACAAGCCTGGACGAGCACCCTGTGGCACGACTGCTGTGGCGCGGCTTGTGCGTCTCGCTCTGCACCCTCAACCCTCTATACTACCACTCCTCACAGGAACCACTGTTGGAGGAGTACACAACGGCGGCGAAGATGCACCGCCTCTCGCCGACCGACATCAGCGAGATGGCGCTGTACTCCGTGTGCATGTCCTCGTTCGAAGACGAGGTGAAGGCGTCCTGGGTCGGCGCAGGCCTCCTGCGCGACGGCTGGCGGGCAAACGCGGTCGAGCTGACCAGCGTACCGACGGCGCGGTTGCAGCTGCGCTACGAGTCATGGACGGCGGAGCGTAAGCTGCTGCTCCCGCCGTCCGGCTCCCCGGCAGGCTTCCCTACAGGGGCCGCAGGGTCCGTCGCCGAGATCGGGTCGCCGTTGGACGACACGCAGAGCATGGTCCGCCGCGACATGGCCACAGCAGCGAGGCGCTTCACCACTACACCGTCGCCGCATCGGAACGCATCCAACGCCTTAGCCCCGGATGGGCAAGCGGGCATGGGCTTGACGGGCGGGGCAGCTGCTGCACTTCAGTCGCAGGCGCCGTACGCCGTGCTGGACCCCGCCGTCGACTTCCCGCGCGCCACCCTCATTGGCCCCTTCGACCGCGACATCCAAAATGCCCACCTCGTCCAGGCGCTGCATCGTGCCCTGGACCTTCGCCACCAGTACTGCTCGCTGCCGCTACCACCCGAGCCTTCCTCCAGCGCTGGCGCCGCCGCTAGCGACTCTGTGAGCAACAGTGACGTCAAGGCCGGCTGGCTGGCGGCGCTGACTCACGACCCGCACGCGGTGCTGCCGCACCCAACACAGTCGATGAGCTGGGCCTTCAAGGGCACCGTGCCGTCGTCGTCGCCGCATAAAAAGACGAGCGGAGGACATGCCGCTGGCGCCACCGGCGCGTCCTCGATGGTGCACGGCGCCAGCTCGTACCTGCAGTTTGACGAGGATGAGTGGAAGTACAAGACGGTTGAGGGCATCATTGTGCCGCATGAGGTGCACCAGATTCCGCGTCTGCCGCAGGACATGTACCACTACACGGAGTTCTGCAATCACGTCGAGGAGATACGTTGTCTTATCGACAACATCCGCGTCCGAGACTTTGCACTGCGACGGCTGCAGCTGCTAGAGCACCGCTTCAAACTACACGCGGCGGTGAATCATAGCCGCGAGCTCGGCAGCACAGCGGCGCGTGCGTCGCACAACCGCGACTTTTATCAGTCGACCAAGGTGGACAACAACATTCGCATGGAGACGGGTATGACAGCGCGCCAGCTTCTCGCCTTCATCGTGGATAAGGCGACGCACAACGGCGACGATATTGTGTCGCACCCCAAAGGCAAGGAGCCGCAGACGCTGCGCCAGCTGCTTGCGGACCTGCACATCACGGCAGACACGCTGACGGTGGACGACTTGAACGTGCAGGCCGGTGCAACATCGAGCAACGGCGGCGCGCCGCAGAATCCGTTTGCGTCGGAGGGGCAGCAGCAGGACGAGCTGCTGACGCTGCTGTTGAAGACAGACAACCAGATGAATGGCCGCTACTTCGCGGAGCTGACGAAGCGCACCTTCGAGGAGCTGTCGCGCGATCAGCACACCTTCTCGGAGAGCCGCCTATCCGTCTACGGCGCCAGTGCCGAGGAATGGGCGCTGCTGTCGCACTGGTTCGACACCCACGGCATGTCCTCCTCGCACAACCAGTGGGTGGTGCAGGTGCCGCGCATCTACAGCTCCCTCCGCAAGGCGGGCCGCGTCGCCAGCTTTGCCGAATACCTCGAGCACGTCTTCGAGCCCCTGTGGCGCATCTCGCTGCACCCGAACAGCGACCCTCGTCTTTTCCACTTCATCAACCACATTGCCGCCTTCGACTGCGTCGAAGATGAGCGGCGGCCGGACGTGCCCCTGCACCTGGCGATGCGCTCCCCGCACGAGTGGACAACGGAAGACGAGCCACCGTACAACTACTACCTCTACCACCTGTACGCCAATCTGCGCTCGCTGAACCGCTTCCGGCAGCGGCGCCGCTTCTCTGTCTTCTCCTTCCGCCCCAGCTGCGGCGAGGCCGGCAGTGTCGACCACCTCATTGGCGGTTTTCTGCTGGCGCAGGGCGTCAACTACGGCGTGCGCCTCGCCGACAGCGCGCCGCTGCAGTACCTCTTTTACCTGGCGCAGATTGGTGTGACGCTGAGCCCGCTCAGCAACAACACGAAGCTGCAGTTGAACTACCTGCACAACCCCTTCCCGCAGTTCTTCAGGCGTGGGCTGCGCGTCTCGCTCGGCACGGATAGCCCGCTGCTCTACCACCACACGCAGGAACCGCTGCTCGAGGAGTACTCTATCGCCTCCAAGATATGGAAGCTGAGCCCGAACGACCTCTCCGAGGTGGCGCGCAACAGCGTGCTGCTGTCGAACTTCAGTTTAAAGTTCAAGGAGGAGAAGCTCGGTGCCATGCACTTCCTTTCCAGTAGTGCCGGCAACGACGTTGCCAAGACGCACCTGTCCGACGTACGCGTCGCGTACCGTTTCGAAGCATATCACACGGAGGTGGGCTTCCTTGAGTACATCTCCGGCCTGCATTTTCACCGCGCGTTGCTGACGCTCGAAATGGAGGCGCAGTGCATGCAACTGTACGGCGTCAACGCGAACGACAGCAGCGGCAGTACCGGTGGTGGCGTTGTCGTCCTCATCGACAAAACCCCGAAGGAGGCAGACCTTGTGAAGCTGGAGGCACAGCGCACGTGCATGCAGCGGCAGCTGCGGGAGCTGACCAGTGCCGTCAGCGAGCTCCACAGGCAAAACCGGCTCCTCACAACGAAGCTCGCAGAGGAAAAGGAGCGTGATCAGCTGGCGGCGCAGCTGCGCCGCCGGCGGGTCGATGCCAAGTTACGTGAGCTGCAAAACCTCGTGACGCAGAAAGAAGTGCGCCCGCACACAAGGGCAGCATCAGAGCACCAGCAGCCGCGGGATACGCCGGACGACGATAAAGGCGATGTGGACGCCGACAAGAGCGGCGTTCCATCCGTCCCTCATCAGCTGACGCCGTGTGCGGCTTCGGTGGTGTCGCCGTCGCCGCTCTCCTCTATGTCGCTGCGGGCAGGTTCGGCGGCTGCGAGCGTGCCACCAGCTGCAGTGGCGTCAGTCGCTACGCCTAGCGCGCTTCCACCACCGTCTCCGCCAACTCTTCACGCACCGGCCGACAGCGCCAGCAGTACGCTGCGCAAGCAGCAGCAGCAGGGCGACGCCGTGGCGCAGACACGTCGACTGCTGGCGCACACGGAGTCTCTATGGCGCACCTCCTTCGTGCAGGCCGACGGGCTGCACGGGGCGGATGGCGGCAGGGGCAAGCAACCGCTCCCGCAGCTGCCTCCGTTGGAAGCCACCATCACCTCCTCTTCCTCGCAGCCGTCGGCGTCACCTTCGTCACTGCGCAAGCGATGGTCACCATCGCCACTCGTCGATGATTAACGGTAGAGAGAAACAGAGGCGGGGGCGATGTGGGAGAAGTGGGAGAAGCGAATATGGAGAGGGGGAGGGCGGCGACGGCGGCTGCAGACGTCGGCGAGATGGCATGCCCATGTCGCATCAGCCGCAAGAGCTTTCTCTTCTTCCCCCCTCCCCGCCACATCCTCTGTCTGCCTGCCAGTCTGATCTCTCCTCACCCACCCACCCACACGCAACCTTGCGCTGCCAATGTCAGCGCCGTGGGCCTCGCACACCTGCACGCCCACTCGTCTGGGGCGGCAGTCCAGGGACGGACGGCGCAGAGACGTCCCTGGCCGCGCCCGCGTGCGGATGTACCTGTGCGTGCAGCCGTTCTGTGCACACGTGCGTGTGTCTTCTCCTCTTCATGTTCTTCACCATCATGTACAGTAGCACTCGTGCGGCACGGCGGCGGCGGCGATGGTGGTGGTCGCCGCCGCCGCCCTGTTCCTTTATGTATGGCATGGTCCATCAATGACGGCTTGTGCGCACAGAGGCGTGTCGGTCTCTGTACAGAGATCTGCATGGCGTATGCGTGTGTATGCGCTGTCCTTCAGCACAGAATAGAAAACGAGTGCGCATCCCCCCCCTCCTCCTCCTCCGCTCTCGCCCAAAGTGAGCGAAGGAAGTGGCGCTGGTCGCAGCCACGAGGAAAGAGTTGCTCATCCAGAAGCAACGTGAATGAGGAGGACGACAGTGCGGGAGCAGGGAGAGGTGGCGCACCACACAGGGGAAGCTTCCCCTCCCCAACGTAGACGTCCTTTCTTCACGCCGCCGCCGCCACCATATCAACCTCGCAGTTGTTGCCCTGATGTAGGCAATGACACACACACACACACACACACACACATGCTCACACACATCTCCGTTGCACCTTCCCTTCCTTATCTTTCCATTGACCTTACCTTGCTCCTCTATACACGCACTTGCACCCTCATCCCATGCGTGCGTTACCCCGTTGTGGTGTACGCGCAGGCAGCTCAAGAGGGCATCTCTTCATGCCTTGGTCTTCACCGCCGTGCCCCTCCCGTCACTCGCATCGACTTACTGAAGCGACGCGCTTGCTTTCAAAATAGCGATACCTTTATGCGTCTGCTTGCAGGTAACATCCCCACTATCCACTCGTGAGCTCGCCCGGAGACTCACGTCTTCTTTTCGGCGTATCTCCCGAGCCCGTCCCCGTCAGACGTTGTGCCGTAGTAGACTTTAGCCTCCCTCCCTCTCTCTTTACCCTTGTGTAGTGGATGTAGCGTCGCGTATACGTAGAGGCAGTAGTAGTCGTCTCTCCCACCCCCTCCCTCTCTGGCTGCCCCCCCTTTCCGCTTTCGCCACTGTGTGCGAGCTTGCCTCTCCCCTCCCCTTCCCCCCCTCTCTCTCTTGCGTTGTTCGTAGTCGCACGAAGACCATGCGCAGTTCACGTCATCTGTGTGGCCTGCCCACTGTCCGGACTGTCGCGGCAACGGGCTGGCGCTACCACCGTCACGGGGCACCGGAGAAGGTGCTACAGTATGAACGGTATCGTGTCCCCTTCGACCGCACGAGTAAGCAGGTGGTGGTGAAGATGTTAGCGGCGCCAGTCCACCGGCATGACAAGAATCTTATCGAAGGTCACGGGGGCCCGATAGCGGTGCCCAAGGCGTGTCTGCCACACGTCGCCGGTGTCGAGGGCGTCGGCGTGGTCGAGGAGGTCGGCTCCAACACGAAGCTAGCGCTGAAGGAGGGGGACATGGTGTGGATCAACAACCCCTCCGTTGGCAGCTGGGCGACGCACATCGTCACGGATGCCGAGAACCTCGATGTCGTGCCTTGCCGCGCGGATGTCGATATTGAGTACCTCGCCTCGCTGTCACTGTTCCACACGGCGTACCATCTCACACACGACTTCGTGAACATCCAGCCGAACGACGTCGTGCTGCAGACCGGCGCCTCCTCGTCCATCGCGCAGATCTGCCAAGGCTACCTGCGCGCCAAGGGTGCGAAGCTCTTCCAGACGATGCAGCTGGGCCGCACAGAGCACGCCCACCTGCTGGCCTTCTTCAAACTGCGCGGTGCCTTCGCGGTCGTGCCATACAACTACGCCCGGACGAACTACATGCGCCGCCTTCTCTCCGACGTGCCGCCGCCGAAGCTGCTGCTGAACCACACCTGTGGTGGGTACGCCTCGAACCTCGTCAACCTGCTCGGCGACAACGGCGTCTGCGTCACGTACGGCAACACGAGTCATCAGCCGATGCAGATCTCCAACATGGACGCGATCGCGCGCGGCGTTCAGTTAAAGGGCTTCTTTCTGCCGAGCTGGATTCAGCGGCACACGCGCGAAGCTCGCATGCGGGTGCACCAGAACGTGGTGGAGAGCATGACCATCACGCAGGGTCACGGCATCTTTCGCGCACAGCGGTTCAAGATGGACGGCGACTCGGCGTTCGCCTTCAGCAACGCCTGGGACGCCCCGCTCGCCTCGCGCAAAGCAGTGTTGCGCATAGTCGGCGAGTACGGTGAGTGGCGTCGCCCGCGCTCTGACCAGGCGGGGTGGAACATCGGGCGCGCCGTCTGGGAGGACATGCTGCAGCAGATGTGGGAGTCCGCCGGCACGACGGAGAACCCGCAGTCGATGAAGTACTACACGCCCTTTGACGACATCCACTCGTCCTTCTACGACGCGAAGCAGTCGAAAGAGTTGGGGCACCGCGACGTGTTCTTCCGTCGTCCCAACGCACCGCGCCACAACGCCGCCGAGCAGCAGCAGCAGTAGTCGTAGCTGATGGCAACACGCCACATGCATGCGTGTGTTCGCGGAATGGGGAGAGCGCAGCACACTACTGCTCCACCTCACAAAACAGGAAGAGGTGAACCACGCACAAGGCGATGCACGATTTGCCGCTTGCGTGGTTCTGCCGCTCCTAGTGTGTCCTTCTCTTGTTGATGGCAGCCCGAGAAGCCGAATGGTGTGTTGGCGATGGCACTGCACCCTGAGAGCGGGGGGGGGGGGGGGGGCAACGTTGGTGAGCGTTGTCGTCGCCCTTGCGACCTCTCGTGCTCGTCTTCGCTGTCGCTCTCCTTCTCCCTCCCTGAATGTGTGTGATGATTGCCTGAGCGGCGGACGAGTCCGTGCAATCGGCAGCCCCTACCACCATCAACCCTCTTTCCGCGTCGTACAGCGCAGAAACGGATGAAAGCAGGGGCGCGCGCCGGGGCAGAACCGTCGCGGAGCTTCCCGGCCGAAGGAGGGCGTGTTTCTACTCGTATTCAGCGTGTCGGCCTTTGTGCGCGTGCGGCTATTCTTATCTCTCCCCACTCCACCCCGCTGTTGTTGGTGTTGGTGTTTTGCGAGCACCGGCGTGGGAAGGGACGGCTGGAAGCCAACGGCCACAACGAGGTAACGAGCAAGGCGAAAGGAACAACGGAATCGCCGTCCAGTGTGGCAGGGTGTACCCCCAGTGGATGTAGGAGGAGGCCCGTGTGTGTCCGTCCGTGACCGGGCGGCGGAACAAGGACGATGGTGTAATTTCCTTCCCTTTCCACTTGCCGTGTGTGTGTGTGTGTGTTTGTGTGTGTATCGGCGTAGATGGCGCCTGCCATGCCGAGTGCTCGCCCGATTCCCTCTTGTGCTGCTCTCTGCGGTACGGCCGCCCACCCCCTCCCCCACCTTCGCCCCCTCTACTCTTTTTTTTCCGCCTCACTCCTGCGTATATGTTTTCCAACGACACGCGCACGCACGCCTACGCCATGCTTGCCTCCACATGTGCCCTGTCTCGCTCTCTGTGCACGCCTACCGTCGTTCCTGCAGAGCTGCTTTACCACCAGTCGCGTTGTCTTTCGCGCCAGGCTCTCGCTGCAGTGTGTTACTGTTGGACGAGGGTTGTGTGTTCTCTATGCGGCTTCTGTCGCTGCTCTCTGCCCGCCTGTGACACGTGTGTGTATGTGTGTGTGTGTGTGAGCCGTTGCCAACGTCTTCCTTCGGGTCTTTCCCTTTCAGGCATTTTTCGGGTCGTGGCGCGGGGAGGTCACGCACGCATCGCATCGGTCCAGCGAGGGGAAAAAACAGCCAGACAGAGGGAAGGGGGCAGCGGTGCTTCGTCGAGGGACCGCGACAGAACCCGCTCGTGCTCTCTCCCCGTTCAGGTACTTCAGCAGTTGCGTTGTACGCACCCGACACAGACACCTAAGCACGCATATGTGCTCGCCAGTGTCAACACCTGCGGTGAGGACCCTTGACGGGGTGCGGTGTTGGACGGC